>NC_042984.1:6751181-6826181 GCF_901001165.1 Salmo trutta | reverse complement strand
AGTTTACCCATAGCTTATCACAGCATAGAATAGGATAGCCAAGCGTACCCACCTACAGTTACCAGGTCTCTCACTGTTGGCTCTACTTATCCTGCGATTGAGACTAGAAAAACCTTTAGTAACCCGACACACAGACTATGAGGAGGCAGTTGATATTCTGGGCGTATACAATTTCAGGTACTGTATCCTTTCACTTTCATTGGACTGTTCTCTCACTGCAATGATCTGATGCTCATTAAAACAAACAATAAAACAAATTTCGTTGTTGATTGATTAATACTGTTGCTATCGTTCACTGTTTGCTCAGTCTTCACTTGTCACCATGAAGTCACTTCTCCTAAGATGAGCTCAGCATAAGAGCAGTAGACTCAACACATATTTAGTTGTGTGAGTGAGTGGCTACTCCAAGGAGAGTTCCCTGGCTGTGAACTCTCCTTGGCCAGCCACCCCCCAGACCGCCACTCACCCTGACCTCGCCCAGCCCCCCCCCCCCCCCCCCCCCCGAGTCTCAGGCCCAGTCTCCCCTATCTAGCCCAGCCCTGGGGGGTTGTTCACCCCAGCCTCCCCTCCCCCCTCTCTCTCCCTCTAGACTCTCTTCCCCCTGTGCTTTCAAAAGCTCTCTGTGTCACCAGACTGATTAAAACAAACAGCGGTCTTATTTTGGTATCTAATTGAATAGTACTCCTTTTCTTGACGCCAGCTCTGGAGTACGCAGAGTATTAGGTATCCATGGAATCCAAAAACCCCCCTAAACCCCCCACAACCCTTCTAACCTTCCCCTCCATGACTGATCTTAGATTTCAAACACTGGAGGACATCACATATGGTAGGCAAAGAGTAAATACAGACTTATTAAAATTCCTTTTTAGCCTCCATGTGTAAACAGGATATGTGCTATACAGAGGAGGCTGGTGGGAGGAGCATTAGGAGGAAAGGCTCATTATAATGGCTGGAATGGAATAGATGGAACCGAGTTAAAGGTGTGGTTTCAAATCAAATCAAATCAAGATATATTTGTCACATACGCCGAATACAACAGGTGTAGACCTTACAGTGAAATGCTTACTTACAAACCCTTAACCAACAATGCAGTTTTAAAATAAGTGTTAAGTAAAAAAATAGATAAGTAAAAAATGTAAATAACAAATAATTAAAGAGCAGCAGTAAAATAACAGTAGCGAGGTTATATATAGGGATTACCGGTAGAGAGTCAATGTGCGGGGGCACCGGTTAGTCAAAGTAATTGAGGTAATATGTACATGTAGGTAGAGTTAAAGTGACTATACATAGATTATAAACAGAGAGTAGCTGCAGCGTAAAAGAGGGGTCTGGGTAGCCATTTGATTAGCTGTTCAGGAGTCTTATGGCTTGTGTGGTAGAAGCTGTTAAGAAGCCTTTTGGACCTAGACGTGGCGCTCTGGAACCACTTGCCGTGCGGTAGCAGAGAGAACATTCTATGACTAGGGTGGCTGGAGTCTTTGACAATTCTTAGGGTCTTCCTCTGACACTGCCTGGTGTAGAGGTCCTGGATGGCAGGCAGCTTAGCCCCAGTGATGTACTGGGCCATACGCACTACCCTCTGTAGTGGCTTGCGGTCAGAGGCCGAGCAGTTGCCATACCAGGCAGTGATGCAACCAGTCAGGATGCTCTCGATGGTAGAACTGTAGAACTTCTTGAGGATCTGAGGACCCATGCTAAATCGTTTCATTCACCTGAGGGGGAATAGGTTTTGTTGTGCCCTCTTCACGACTGTCTTGGTGTGCTTGGACCATGATAGTTTGTTGTTGATGTGGACACCAAGGAACTTGAAGCTCTCAACCTGCTCCACTACAGCCCCGTCGATGAGAATGGGGGCGTGCTCGGTCCTCCTTTTCCTGTAGTCCACAATCATCTTCTTAGTCTTGGTTACGTTGAGGGATAGGTTGTTATTCTGGCACCACCCAGCCAGGTCTCTGACCTCCTCCCTATAGGCTGTCTCGTCGTTGTCGGTGATCAGCCCTACCACTGTTGTGTTGTCAGCAAACTTAATGATGGTGTTGGAATTGTGCTTGGCCATGCAGTCATGAGTGAACAGGGAGTACAGGAGGGGACTGAGCACGCACCCCTGAGGGGTCCTCTTGTTAAGGATCAGCGTGGCAGATGTGTTGATGCCTTCCCTTACCACCTGGGGGCGGCCCGTCAGGAAGTCCAGGATCCAGTTTCAGAGGTAGGTGTTGAGTCCCAGGGTCCTTAGCTTAGTGACAAGCTTTGAGGGTACTATGGTGTTGAACGCTGAGCTGTAGTCAGTGAATATCATTCTCACGTAGGTGTTCCTTTTGTCCAGGTGAGAAAGGACAGTGTGGAGTGCAATAGAGATTGCATGATCTGTGGATCTGTTGGGGCAGTATGCAAATTGAAGTGGGTCTAAGGTTTCTGGTATAATGGTGTTGATGTGAGCCATTACCAACCTTTCAAAGCATTTCATGGCTACAGACGTGAGTGCTATGGGTCTGTAGTCATTTAGGCAGGTTACCTTAGTGTTCTTGGGCACAGGGACTATGGTGGTCTGCTTGAAACATGTTGGTATTACAGACAGGTTGAAAATGGGACAGGTTGAAAATGCCAGACACTTGCCAGTTTGGTCAGCGCGGAGTACACGTCCTGGTAATCGTCTGACCCTGCGGCCGTGCTCCAGGTGTTGTTTACAAATATACACAGACCGCCACCCCTTGCCTTATTGTAGGCGGCGGTTCTATCTGGCCGATGCAGCCTAAACCCTGCCACCTGTAAGTTATTCATGTCGTCGTTCAGCCATGACTCGGTGAAACATAAGATATTAAACATTTTTGCTCGTCTATTTTGTTATCATGTGTTTGATGTGTTTGATACCGTTCCATGAATTCCATTCCGGTCTTTATAATGAGCCCATCCTCCTATAGCTCCTATCTAATCCCTATAGCTCAGAATGTTGACAACAACGTGTGTTTCTCATAGTTTGATATAGGATCAGCCGACGGAAGGGATGTTTTCTGAGGTGGACATGTTATCTGGGGTTGGATGGGGTTGGGGGAAAAAGACTAGTGTTTATTGTTATATTAATGTCGGGCATGTTGGGGTCTGCCAGATCACGACTCCATCTTTGACCTGCAAGGAAAAGCCAAGATAACAGCATCCTTGTGCATCTAATAACACACTGTGTGTGTGTCTATCTATCTGTCTGTCTGTATGTTTGTCTTTCTGTTTGGGCCCTGGTCAAAAATTAACTCAGCAAAAAAAGAAACGTCCCTTTTTCACGAACCTGTCTTTCAAAGATAATTTGTAAAAATCCAAATAACTACACAAATCTTCATTGTAAAGGGTTTAAACACTGTTTCCCATGCTTGTTCAATGAATCATAATTAATGAACATGCACCTGTGGAACGGTCGTTAAGACCCTAACAGCTTACAGACGGTAGGCAATTAAGGTCACAGTTATGAAAAGTTAGGACACTAAAGAGGCCTTTCTACTGACTCTGAAAAACACCAAAAGAAAGATGTCCAGGGTCCCTGCTCATCTGCGTGAATGTGCCTTAGGCATGCTGCAAGGAGGCATGAGGACACAGATGTGGCCAGGGCAATAAATTGCAATGTCCGTACTGTGAGACGCCTAAGACAGTGCTACAGGGAGACAGGGCGGACAGCTGATCGTCCTCGCAGTGGCAGACCATGTGTAACAACACCTGCACAGGATCGGTACATCCAAACATCACACCTGCAGGACAGGTACAGGATGGCAACAACTACTGCCCGAGTTACACCAGGAACGCACAATCCCTCCATCAGTGCTCAGACTGTCCGCAATAGACTGAGGGCTTGTAGGCCTGTTGTAAGGCAGGTCCTCACCAGACATCACCGGCAACAATGTCGCCTATGGGCACAAACCCCAAAAAAGTGCTCTTCACTGTCGAGTCGTGGTTTTGTCTCACCATGGGTGATGGTCGGATTCGCATTTATCAACGAAGGAATGAGTATTACACCGAGGCCTGTACTCTGCAGCGGGATCAATTTGGAGGTGGAGGGTCTGTCATGGTCTGGGGCGGTGTGTAACAGCATCATCGGACTGAGCTTGTTGTCATTGCAGGCAATCTCAACGCTGTGCGTTACAGGGAAGACATCCTGCTCCCTCATGTGGTACCCTTCCTGCAGGCTTATCCTGACATGACCCTGCAGCATGACAATGCCACCAGCCATACTGCTCATTCTGTGCGTGATTTCCTGCAAGACAGGAATGTCAGTGTTCTGCCATGGCCAGCGAAGAGCCCGGATCTCAATCCCATTGGATCGGAGGGTGAGGGCTAGGGCCATTCCCCCCAGAAATGTCTGGGAACTTGCAGGTGTCTTGGTGGAAGAGTGGGGTAACATCTCACAGCAAGAACTGGCAAATCTGGTGTAGTCCATGAGGAAGAGATGCACTGCAGTACTTAATGCAGCTGGTGGCCACACCAGATACTGACTGTTACTTCTGATTTTGACCCCTTTGTTCAGGGACACATTATTCCATTTCTGTTAGTCACGTCTGTGGAACTTGTTCAGTTTATGTCTCAGTTTTTGAATCTTGTTATGTTCATACAAATATTTACACATGTTAAGTTTGCAGAAAATAAACGCAGTTGACAGTGAGAGTTGCTGAGTTTAGTACGCTATATAGGGAACAAGGTTCCATTTGGGACACAGACATAGTTCTACTCTTGTGGATAGGATGTATAAAGTATGTCAATAAAAAGAAAACTATGTACAACTTGGAAATTGGCCGTTGTGCTGGATGTAACAGTTAGAAGTCAGGTATGTTTTTCTGGTTTGGGCTTTTATTTGCAAAATAATAAGAATAAGAAGGATAAATGGGTGCCAAAAGCAATATTTAGTAAATACTGGACATAAATCAACTCGTCAGAGCACCTAACCCAGGCCTCAATAATGCCTGATAGCAATTTGCATGAGCAGCAACAAGTTCCTGTCTGACCCAAACAGGAAATGAAGGGTTAAAATACCTTCTTCTTCTTCTTCTTCTTCTGAGATTTTATGGCATATTGTTGTATTGTCACCACCAACTAGACAGGGGTGAAAAAAACTTCCATTACGGAGAAATAAAAAACATTCATCCACAGCTATTACAAAAATAAAATTAAAAAATAACGTATTCAAAAACATCCCACTGTCATTCAAAAACTATAACTCCCTACACAGGCTCTGGGGTCTGCAAGAGTGGGACCACACCAGACAGAACTCCATGTAAGCTCCTTGGATATTAAATCTTTTAATCGTAGAAATCATTCAGCTGCCCCCCCCCTCCCCCACTTGAGCAGTGCCGTTTACCACCATTGTTTAAAAGTAACAAAGTTAATCTTCTGGTTGCTGCTGGCTCCTGCTGCCTTCCCTGTAGCTCAGTTGGTAGAGCATGGTGTTTGCAACGCATGGTCCTTGCAATGCCAGGGTTGTGGGTTTGATTCCCATGGGGGCCCAGCACAGGAAAACAAAAAAAAATATATGAAATGAAATGTATGTATTCACTACTGTAAGTTGCTCTGGATAAGAGTGTCTGCTAAATGACTAAACTGTGATAGGAACTCTCTGCAGGTTGCGGTGTAGGCCTATGCACCAGCATGGGACCTTCAGAGCTATATCTTTCCACCCTTTTGACAGCCTCTGCATTGGAGACTCTCTCATCTGCCCTGATTTTGGTAACCTCGGTCTCTTTCACCCTCCTGGGGCATTCAACCCATTTCAATTCATGATCTCCACCACAGTTACATTTTGTTCCTTGTCCATTCTCTTCTGCCAAACAATCTCCTTCATAATAGTCTTTCCAACATATCCCATATCTTGGCTTCTCCGTCTGCATACACTTGATACATGTCCACACATTTTACAGTGGGTAGACTACATTGCAAAGGTCTGTGAATAAAGAGGGTAGTTCCCAAATTCCAGCTGCACTCAGATAGGGAGAAACTCATCAAAACACAAGAACATGTTAAAAACACATCAAAACTCATCAAAACACAAGAACATGTTAAAAACACCTTTTACCCATAATGCATTTCACCATGGAACATACCAATTCACATTTTTTCCAATTATCCTCCCCTGGTACAATCAACTGGTTGGCGTGAACCAAAACACAATTTAAACATGGCGCTCTATAACACATCCATTTTCCTGTCACAATCTCCGTCCAGGAAAACATGAAGAATCCCTCCAAATTACGAAGACAAAGAAAATACTTTTTTTTTTTTTTTAGCTTAACTTAATCGTTAATTCTTAAACATGATCACTTGGTAATAATACTTTTTAACCAACAAATGCATGGAAAGAATAATTAGTGGGGAGCAGGGTAGAATTTAGAAAAGAGTCACGGTACCAATAATTGCTTCTTATACACTAAATGTATGTCCTTGAACTGATTATTTTAAAATCACACACAGAAGTTGTAAGGATCATTTAGTTCCTAATAGCAGCTTGCTATTTAACTAGGTAAGTCAGTTAAGAACTAATTCTTATTTTACAATGACGGCCTACTCTGGCCAAACCCTTCCCTAACCCGGACAATGCTGGGCCGCCTTATGTGACTCCTGATCACGACGAGTTGTAATACAGCGCGGGATCGAACCAGGGTCTGTAGTGATGCCTCTAGCACCAAGATGCAGCGCCTTAGACTGCTGTGCCACTCAGGAGCTTTTACCACCATGTTCACATAGGAATGAATGGTGTCACGTGACCGATGGCTTTAACCATTGACATACTGTATACAGACATTGGTGTGGAGCTGCAAACAAAAGGTTTGGCATCAAACTAAAACAAATGAATCGGCATGCCGACCACAAACTATCATACATTTATTTTCCTTTTCACTGGTGAACAACAATCAAAATGGCGGAGAATTTTGCTACAATAATCAAATGTCTTCCACTGTAAACAGTAAACAGATTTAATCATTGACACGTTTGACCTTGCTATAAAAACAAAGAGAGTTGCTCACTCTATGTATAAACTCCCAGTAATGTACTGGGTAAACCACCAATGTTTCGGCATCACTGTGCCTTCAGAGCAACATCACACATGTTTGAAACAGGTCTAGCCTTCCCTGTAGCTCAGTTGGTAGAGCATGGCGTTTGCAACGCCAGGGTCGTGGGTTTGATTCCCACGGGGGGCCAGCACAGGAAAAAAATAAAAATGTATGTAATCTATGTATTCACTACTGTAAGTTACTCAGGTTATGTAGACAAAACAGTGCAATTAGTGCAACCAATGACAATAGTGAGGGGTGTGTCAAAATTATTAGGTTGATTAGAATGAATTAAGTGAAACTTTTAAAAGACAATGGTTTACAGCATATTGAATATATTAGGCTACTGTTATCATTAGCATTAGCATAAGATTAGCGTCAACATACATTATTGTTTCATTTAATTTTCACATATATTTTTAATTGTTTCAAATTTCATCAAAGATGTAATCTTTTGGTTCAACCATAATGCGTAATAAGCATCGTCAACAGGGGGAACATATTGGGTGTAGGCTGATAAACTGTAGAAAGAACATATTCATTTATAAGACTTGTTCATTGAAAATATAATTGTTCATAAGAAGGGCCTGAGAACAAAGTCAATATTCAGACCATTAGGGGTCTTTAAATTAGGACATTCAGTAGGTCTCCATCTGCAGTAGTAGAATCTCCATGTTACCTCCTCTAACATTAGAAAACAGCACCGTGGCCTTACTTGGCTCCTTGCGCTCTAGCGACTCCTTGAGGCGGGCCAGGTGTCTGCAGGCTGACCTTGGTCGTTAGTTGAATGGTGTTTCCTCCGACACATTGGTGCGGCTGGCTTCCAGGTTAAGCGGGCGGGTGTTAAGAAGTGCGGCTTGGCGGGTCATGTTTCGGCGCCTCTCTCTCTCTCTCGAGCCCGTTGGGGAGTTGCAGCGATGAGATAAGATCGTAATCACCAAATTGGGGAGAAAAAGGGGGTAAAAAATGATAATAAATAAATCAGCTCTGTGACATTTAAAAAAAAATAAACATAGATATAAGAAAAGCATGGGTAAAATGTAATTTAAGTGCAGCTACATAAAGCCATTTAAATAGGCTATGAAATGCCTATAAAGGGACACTTACAGCACCATCTAGTGGTGATGTAGCTACTATATAAAGTGACACTTACAGCACCATCTAGTGGTGATGTAGCTACTATATAAAGTGACACATACAGCACCATCTAGTGGTGATGTAGCTACTATATAAAGTGACACTTACAGCACCATCTAGTGGTGATGTAGCTACTATATAAAGGGACACTTACAGCACCATCTAGTGGTGATGTAGCTACTATATAAAGTGACACTTACAGCACCATCTAGTGATGATGTAGCTACTATATAAAGTGACACTTACAGCACCATCTAGTGATGATGTAGCTACTATATAAAGTGACACTTACAGCACCATCTAGTGGTGATGTAGCTACTATTTAAAGTGACACTTACAGCACCATCTAGTGGTGATGTAGCTACTATATAAAGTGACACTTACAGCACCATCTAGTGATGATGTAGCTACTATATAAAGTCACACTTACAGCACCATCTAGTGGTGATGTAGCTACTATATAAAGTGACGCTTACAGCACCATCTAGTGGTGATGTAGCTACTATATAAAGTGACGCTTACAGCACCATCTAGTGATGTAGCTACTATTTAAAGTGACACAGCACCATCTAGTGGTGATGTAGCTACTATATAAAGTGACACTTACAGCACCATCTAGTGATGATGTAGCTACTATATAAAGTGACACTTACAGCACCATCTAGTGATGATGTAGCTACTATATAAAGTGACACTTACAGCACCATCTAGTGATGATGTAGCTACTATATAAAGTGACACTTACAGCACCATCTAGTGATGATGTAGCTACTATATAAAGTGACACTTACAGCACCATCTAGTGGTCATATAGCCACATCCCTCTAAATAGAAACACTTTGAGTGAATAATTGTTCCAAAATCACAGAAAATATCCAACATATTCAAAATGAAAGGTTCTGTGTTTTAGGTCAGCAGTGAGTCTGCTTCTACAGAACGATCCTTCACTCTCCCTGGGAAAAGCACACATATTAACAATTCTGCACAATAAGATGAATGTCTTGTCAAAATATTTCCATAGGTGAACCCTCAATGTATGGAAAATAGCTTTTTATTCCAACCTCGTAGCTCTGTAGTGGGTCGGCTCTAGGAAGTGAAATATTACCTTACCCTCTTATAATGATCATCCATTTTCTCTACTGTCAGACTGAAACCCAGGAGGCTCTATTATAAGGGGAACTTCAATGGAACGAGAGGAGAGGACTGCTCCTAAAATATACGACAGGAATCATTCCTTCTAATGGCCAAAGCCATGCTAGTTCAGAGGCAAAGGGTGTGTGTGTGTGTGTGTGTGTGTGCCCATAAGTAATTGTGGGAGAGCCTGTATAAACCCCAAAACCATATGTCAAACCCTCTAAACCACCGTTTTTTATGGCCATGCCACTACTTTCACTATGCAGAGTGGAAGTAGAGTTGGTTATGGTTTAAGTAACAGCATGCCGGCTTTGGTTGTTGTGGCTGAGTTTAATGCAAAGAAGATGACCCCCCCCCCAATGTCTGGCACCTTGGATGAATAACTCACACTTATTTACATTTATTCAGTCACTAATCATTTGATTAGGAATACCGTACATCTCTGGCTTTAGGAGGCTTAACATAGCATACATCTCTGGCTTTAGGAGGCTTAACATAGCGTACATCTCTGGCTTTAGGAGGCTTAACATAGCGTACATCTCTGGCTTTAGGAGGCTTAACATAGCGTACATCTCTGGCATTAGGAGGCTTAACATAGCGTACATCTCTGGCTTTAGGAGGCTTAACATAGCGTACATCTCTGGCTTTAGGAGGCTTAACATAGCGTACATCTCTGGCTTTAGAAGGCTTAACATAGCGTACGTCTCTGGCTTTAGAAGGCTTAACATAGCGTACGTCTCTGGCTTTAGGAGACTTAACATAGCGTACGTCTCTGGCTTTAGGAGGCTTAACATAGCGTACATCTCTGGCTTTAGGAGGCTTAACATAGCGTACGTCTCTGGCTTCACAAACTTAGCTTTAATGTCTTCAAGGAGGAAGTGTGATTGTGAGCTCTTTAATAAAAGACAAGGAAGACAGGATAGCACTACCCTTGTTGCTATAATCAGTAACAGAGACATTAAGCTATGCCCTCATCAACCTATACTCCTGTAATCAATAATGAAGAACAGATAGAGCAGGTAGACGACAGGAAAGAGAGAGGGATGATGGAGGAGGAGAGAACCAAGAACAAGGCGGATGATAATGATGATGGATGATAATGGATGATGACCACACGGCTGTCGCCACGACAGAGACCGGCTGGGTCGTTTGTCACTGTGTGTGCGCGTGTGTGTGTGCGCTTGCTGAAAGCGCTGGCTACTGGCAAACCGCCAGGTCTGCCACAGGGGCCGTCTCGTCTGAGCCAATATATTTATCACACCGTGTCTGTCCCAAATGGTAACCTGTACCCTATGTAGTGCACTACATAGGGTACATAGGCCCTGTTAGCAGAAAACAATGGGCCATTTTAAGGGCAGATTAGCAGAAAACAATGGTCAGTGTAAGGGCCGATTAGCAGAAAACAATGGGCCATTTTAAGGGCAGATTAGCAGAAAACAATGCTCAGTGTAAGGGCCGATTAGCAGAAAACAATGGGCCATTTTAAGGGCAGATTAGCAGAAAACAATGGTCAGTGTAAGGGCCGATTAGCAGAAAACAATGGGCCGATGTAAGGGCCAATTAGCAGAACGCAATGGGCCGGTGTAAGGGCCAATTAGCAGAAAACAATGGGCTGGTGTAAGGGCCGATTAGCAGAAAACAATTGGGCATTTTAAGGGCCGATTAGCAGAAAACAATTGGCCGGTGTAAGGGCCGATTAGCAGAAAACAATGGGCCGGTGTAAGGGCCAATTAGCAGAAAACAATGGGCTGGTGTAAGGGCCAATTAGCAGAAAACAATGGGCTGGTGTAAGGGCCAATTAGCAGAAAACAATGGGCCGGTGTAAGGGCCAATTAGCAGAAAACAATGGGCTGGTGTAAGGGCCGATTAGCAGAACGCAATGGGCCATTTTAAGGGCCGATTAGCAGAAAACAATGGGCCGGTGTAAGGGCCAATTTGCAGAAAACAATGGGCCGGTGTAAGGGCCAATTTGCAGAAAACAATGGGCCGGTGTAAGGGCCAATTAGCAGACTGTGTGTGTGTGTGTGTGTGTGTGTGTGTGTGTGTGTGTGTGTGCGCGCTGGCTGGCTGTAGCACAGATGGTCGTGAAGTCACTACACTAAGCTCCAACAGCAGGGATGAAGGAGAGGGGGAGAGGAGAGGGATGGAGGAGAGGGACAGAGGGGAGGGATGGGGGAGGGAGAGAGGAGAGGGAGAGAGGAGCGGGGGAGAGGAGAGGGATGGAGGAGAGGGACAGAGGAGAGGGATGGAGGAGAGGGGGGAGGGAGAGAGGAGAGGGGGAGAGGAGAGGGGGAGAGGAGAGATGGAGGAGAGAGAGATAGATATTAATTGTATGTTCTGTTATGACTGGGTGCAACTACAATTATCACCACTAGAGGACACTAAGATATCACAATCCTGAGTGCATAATGTGCACTGAGAAGAGATTGTGGAACTACCACTTTTGAAACCCTCAATAGTCCATGACACCCAAACGAAAAGTCCTTAAATGGATAAAGAAGTCATTTTGCCTCCCTCTCTGGCTCCTACCACTTACCTCAGACAGCTGCTCTGGTCAAGGCTGGTTAGACAGGAAATGGAGACAAATAACAGAGCTAGAGAGAGAGAGAGCGAGAGAGAGAGAGAGAGAGAGATCGTTACAACACTGTATATAGACATAATATGGCATTTGAAATGTCTTTATTATTTTGAAACTTTTGTGGGTGTAATGTTTACTGTTCATTTTTATTGTTTATTTCACTTTTGTTTATTATCTACTTCACTTGCTTTGGCGACGTTAACATATGATTCCCATGCCAATGAAGCCAACTCCTTCACCCCCTCAAAGAGAGCTAGAGAGTGCGAGAGAGAGAGAGCTAGAGAGACAGTGAGACAGAGATAAAGAGAGAGACAAACAGAGAGAGAAAGAGAGACAGAAACAGACAGAGAGACAGAGAGACAGATGTGTGACCTGTTGCCACAAGAAAAGTCAACCAGTGAAGAACAAACTACATTGTAAATACAACCCATATTTATGCTTTTATATTTTCCCTTTTGTACTTTAACCATTTGCACATCGTTACAACACTGTATATATACATAATATGACATTTGTAATGTCTTTATTCTTTTAGAACTTCTGTGAGTGTAATATTTACTGTTCATTTTTATTGTTTATTTCACTTTGTATATTATCTGCTTCACTTGCTTTGGCAATGTTAACATATGTTTCCCATGCCAATGAAGCTAACTCCATCACCCCTTCAAACAGAGCTAGAGAGAGCTACAGAGAGAGAGAGAGAGTTATTGAGTTATTTGAAATATTTATGTTTTAACCCTGTAACCACGCAGAATTAACCCTGTAACCACGCAGAATTAATGGGCAATGGTGTTCATCCAATTATGTCCAATTTCGAAGTGACTTATTTAGCCCAGCAATGGCAGGAGAACCAAACAAGGCTACTCCAACCAAATGCAGAGGGCTTTGAAGCTGCCTCCCGCTGTTCAGGAGGTAATTCAAATACAGTACCCTGGGTATGTAAAACAAAGATAAGGCAAGAAAAGAGTACAAAAATGGAGCTCATTATGGAATATCAAGAGACACTTTTTGCTGACTTACAAAAATGGGAACATAAGCAACTTAATCGTCCAAACAGACCATCCCCTGGCATGGCACAGTGCTATATTAACCAGACCATCCCCTGGCATGGCACAGTGCTATATTAACCAGACCATCCCCTGGCATGGCACAGTGCTATATTAACCAGACCATCCCCTGGCATGGCACAGTGCTATATTAACCAGACCATCCCCTGGCATGACACAGTGCTATATTAACCAGACCATCCCCTGCACAGTGCTATATTAACCAGACCATCCCCTGCACAGTGCTATATTAACCAGACCATCCCCTGGCATGACACAGTGCTATATTAACCAGACCATCCCCTGCACAGTGCTATATTAACCAGACCATCCCCTGCACAGTGCTATATTAACCAGACCATCCCCTGCACAGTGCTATATTAACCAGACCATCCCCTGCACAGTGCTATATTAACCAGACCATCCCCTGGCATGACACAGTGCTATATTAACCAGACCATCCCCTGGCATGGCGCAGTGCTATATTAACCAGACCATCCCCTGGCATGGCACAGTGCTATATTAACCAGACCATCCCCTGGCATGACACAGTGCTATATTAACCAGACCATCCCCTGGCATGGCACAGTGCTATATTAACCAGACCATCCCCTGGCATGGCACAGTGCTATATTAACCAGACCATCCCCTGGCATGACACAGTGCTATATTAACCAGACCATCCCCTGGCATGGCACAGTGCTATATTAACCAGACCATCCCCTGGCATGGCACAGTGCTATATTAACCAGACCATCCCCTGGCATGGCACAGTGCTATATTAACCAGACCATCCCCTGGCATGGTACAGTGCTATATTAACCAGACCATCCCCTGGCATGGCACAGTGCTATATTAACCAGACCATCCCCTGGCATGGCACAGTGCTATATTAACCAGACCATCCCCTGGCATGGCGCAGTGCTATATTAACCAGACCATCCCCTGGCATGGCACAGTGCTATATTAACCAGACCATCCCCTGGCATGGCACAGTGCTATATTAACCAGACCATCCCTGGCATGGCACAGTGCTATATTAACCAGACCATCCCCTGGCATGGCACAGTGCTATATTAACCAGACCATCCCCTGGCATGGCACAGTGCTATATTAATCAGACCATCCCCTGGCACAGTGCTACATTAACCAGACCATCCCCTGGCACAGTGCTATATTAACCAGACCATCCCCTGGCATGACACAGTGCTATATTAACCAGACCATCCCCTGTCATGGCACAGTGCTATATTAACCAGACCATCCCCTGGCATGGCACAGTGCTATATTAACCAGACCATCCCTTGGCACAGTGCTATATTAACCAGACCATCCCCTGGCACAGTGCTATATTAACCAGACCATCCCCTGGCACAGTACTATATTAACCAGACCATCCCCTGGCATGACACAGTGCTATATTAACCAGACCATCCCCTGGCATGGCACAGTGCTATATTAACCAGACCATCCCCTGGCATGGCACAGTGCTATATTAACCAGACCATCCCCTGGCATGGCACAGTGCTATATTAACCAGACCATCCCCTGGCATGACACAGTGCTATATTAACCAGACCATCCCCTGGCATGGCACAGTGCTATATTAACCAGACCATCCCCTGGCATGACACAGTGCTATATTAACCAGACCATCCCCTGGCATGGCACAGTGCTATATTAACCAGACCATCCCCTGGCATGGCACAGTGCTATATTAACCAGACCATCCCCTGGCATGGCACAGTGCTATATTAACCAGACCATCCCCTGGCATGGCACAGTGCTATATTAACCAGACCATCCCCTGGCACAGTGCTATATTAACCAGACCATCCCCTGGCATGACACAGTGCTATATTAACCAGACCATCCCCTGGCATGGCACAGTGCTATATTAACCAGACCATCCCCTGGCATGACACAGTGCTATATTAACCAGACCATCCCCTGGCACAGTGCTATATTAACCAGACCATCCCCTGGCATGACACAGTGCTATATTAACCAGACCATCCCCTGGCATGGCACAGTGCTATATTAACCAGACCATCCCCTGGCATGGCACAGTGCTATATTAACCAGACCATCCCCTGGCATGGCACAGTGCTATATTAACACAGACCATCCCCTGGCATGGCACAGTGCTATATTAACCAGACAATCCCCTGGCATGGCACAGTGCTATATTAACCAGACCATCCCCTGGCATGACACAGGGCTATATTAACCAGACCATCCCCTGGCATGGCACAGTGCTATATTAACCAGACCATCCCCTGGCATGACACAGTGCTATATTAACCAGACCATCCCCTGGCATGGCACAGTGCTATATTAACCAGACCATCCCCTGGCATGGCACAGTGCTATATTAACACAGACCATCCCCTGGCATGGCACAGTGCTATATTAACCAGACCATCCCCTGGCATGGCACAGTGCTATATTAACCAGACCATCCCCTGGCATGGCACAGTGCTATTTTAACCAGACCATCCCCTGGCACAGAGCTATATTAACCAGACCATCCCCTGGCACAGTGCTATATTAACCAGACCATCCCCTGGCACAGTGCTATATTAACCAGACCATCCCCTGGCATGGCACAGTGCTATATTAACCAGACCATCCCCTGGCATGGCACAGTGCTATATTAACCAGACCATCCCCTGGCATGGCACAGTGCTATATTAACCAGACCATCCCCTGGCATGGTACAGTGCTATATTAACCAGACCATCCCCTGGCATGGCACAGTGCTATATTAACCAGACCATCCCCTGGCATGGCACAGTGCTATATTAACCAGACCATCCCCTGGCACAGTGCTATATTAATCAGACCATCCCCTGGCACAGTGCTATATTAACCAGACCATCCCCTGGCATGACACAGTGCTATATTAACCAGACCATCCCCTGGCATGGCACAGTGCTATATTAACCAGACCATCCCCTGGCATGGCACAGTGCTATATTAACCAGACCATCCCCTGGCATGGCACAGTGCTATATTAACCAGACCATCCCCTGGCATGGCACAGTGCTATATTAACCAGACCATCCCCTGGCATGACACAGTGCTATATTAACCAGACCATCCCCTGGCATGGTACAGTGCTATATTAACCAGACCATCCCCTGGCATGGCACAGTGCTATATTAACCAGACCATCCCCTGGCATGGCACAGTGCTATATTAACCAGACCTCCCCTGGCATGACACAGTGCTATATTAACCAGACCATCCCCTGGCATGGCACAGTGCTATATTAACCAGACCATCCCCTGGCATGGCACAGTGCTATATTAACCAGACCATCCCCCGGCATGGCACAGTGCTATATTAACCAGACCATCCCCTGGCATGGCACAGTGCTATATTAACCAGACCATCCCCTGGCATGGCACAGTGCTATATTAACCAGACCATCCCCTGGCATGGCACAGTGCTATATTAACCAGACCATCCCCTGGCATGGCACAGTGCTATATTAACCAGACCATCTCCTGGCATGGCACAGTGCTATATTAACCAGACCATCCCCTGGCATGGCACAGTGCTATATTAACCAGACCATCCCCTGGCATGGCACAGTGCTATATTAACCAGACCATCCCCTGGCACAGTGCTATATTAACCAGACCATCCCCTGGCACAGTGCTATATTAACACACTACCCCTTTGTTAAGGTGTTAACGAGGGGTGGAAACTCAGGATATTAGACAACGAGGACTCTGAGTCAGCTAATATAAATCTTTATAAGTCTGTAACAGTATTGGTACAGGGCATCACCAAACTGTTTCAGCTGGATTTTAACCTAATCAAAGAAAGATATCCCCACCCCGAGCGGGTCAGACCAGTTCTCTTCATCATATAACCCCACAGACCAGCAACCCCAAGCGGAAAGTCAACCTCCGAGCACAGAGTACTACTCCCTCATTGAAATGAAGGATAAATCCACCCAGTTGGAGGTAAGGCAGGTGGAGCTGAAACAGCAGGTGATTACACTCCAGTCAGCACAGACCCAGACAACAGTCCAGCACAACAACACCCCCTTAACCAGACCCAGACAACAGTCCAGCACAACAACACCCCCTTAACCAGACCCAGACAACAGTCCAGCACAACAACACCCCCTCAACCAGACCCAGACAACAGTCCAGCACAACAACACCGCCTTAACCAGACCCAGACAACAGTCCAGCACAACAACACCCCCTCAACCAGACCCAGACAACAGTCCAGCACAACACCACCCCCTTAACCAGACCCAGACAACAGTCCAGCACAACAACACCCCCTCAACCAGACCCAGACAACAGTCCAGCACAACAACACCCCCTTAACCAGACCCAGACAACAGTCCAGCACAACAACACCCCCTTAACCAGACCCAGACAACAGTCCAGCACAACAACACCCCCTTAACCAGACCCGGATAGCAGAAGGTGGAGAGAGACATCTGTACTCTGGACTGTGGTGAGACAACTTCAACAGGAGAAAAAGCAGGAGAAGAACAGAGCACTAGAGGAGAGGATCAGACTGCTGGAGGGTGAGGGGAATGGCGTGTGACAGAGAACAACCCACTAGAGAGGTGGCCACCCCCACAGAGAAGCCAGCAGAACAGCCCACCTCAGCTCCCGACAAAGGTCTCGCACCATAGCAGAACAGTCTACCCCAGACCCTGACCATAGCGTCGAAATCACAGCAGAACAGTCAAATGAAGAACCCCAAGCCCAGGGGATCTCACCCCCTCTAAGAATCCCCCGTCAGCCACCCTGATAGCCCTCCTGACAACCCCCCACACCCACTGAGGACATACACAAGACACAGATTGTACTCCTTATGGACTCAAATGAGAAATATATAAAAGAAAAAAAAAATTCCCCAAACCACAGTGTGTGTCTAAACTCTGGTGTCCAAACACCCAGCGCGCCCTAGACCTTCTGTCTGATGACCAACTAGGTTCACCTAGCCACATAATAATACACACAGGCACAAACGACCTGAGAACACAGCAGGAAAGGGTGGCCACAGCACTGAAGGGAGTGATTGAAAAAGCTTCTTCTACTTTCCCCAACGCACAAGTGGTTATCTCCACCCTGCTATCACGAAAAGACGTCCACCCTGCCACCATACAGCGGGTAAACGCAAGTATTTCCCGTGAACGTGCCTCAAAACCAAATGTTTTCCTGGCCCACCACTCCACCCTGGACTTGAACAGCCTCTATGACCAGGTCCATCTATACAAGGCAGCAGTGCCCACCTTTGCCCGGACTCTAAAGGACATCGCTCTCAAACGCAGCCCAAACACTTCACACAGAAGCAACGGATCAATAGACATCCCGCCCAGACCAGCGAGACACTCTCCCAGACCAGCGGGACACTCTCCCAGACCAGCGAGACACTCTCCCAGACCAGCGAGACACTCTCCCAGACCAGCTGGACACTCTCCCAGATCACAACACCACCATCCACACCCCCACCCCAACCAATCAACACCCCCCCAAGTAAACCTTGCCCACACCCTTTTTAGGCCCTCTCAGATCAGACCTATGCCCCTGCTGCCCACCCCATGCCCCTCACTCCCGCAAAGAAGGCCTCAACATGGAAGTCACACATACGCCCAGGACGTGAGCAGGCAAACAGGCCCAACCCCCACTCTTACACTAGCCCAAGCCAATAGAATGTACCAGATGCTCAGCAGGCTCTGCTCACACTTACTGTCCTAATGCCAAACAACACAAATTTATGGAACACAAAGCCTTCACTATCTCATCCTGGAATATCCATTGCCTGAGGTCATCTGCCTTTGGCCTAAAGAGCAGGAACCTGTACTTCATCAAAGACATCTGAATTACTGACATTGTCATCCTACAAGAAACCTGGTATAGAGGAGACGGACCCATTGGTTGCTCTCTAGGTTACAGAGAGCTGGTAGTCCCATCCACCACACTACCAGGTGGGTGGTATAGAGGAGATGGACCCACTGGTTGCCCTCTAGGTTACAGAGAGCTGGTAGTCCCATCCACCAAACTACCAGGTGTGAAACAGGGAAGGGACTCAGGGGGTATGCTAATTTGGTATAGAGCAGACCTAACTCACTCTATTAAATGAATCAAAACAGGAACATTTTTCATTTGGCTAGAAATTCTAAAGGAAATTATCTTAACAGAGGACAATTTCCTCCTGTGTGCTACCAATATCCCCCCCACTAGAATCCCCATACTTTAATGAAGACAGATTCTCAATCCTGGAGGGGGAAATCAATCATTTCCAGGCCCAGGGACATTAGTCTGTGGCGACCTAAATGCCAGAACCGAACAAGAACCTGACACCCTCAGCACACAGGGGGACAAACACCTGCCTGGAGGTGACAGCATTCCCTCCCTCATATGCCCCCCTAGTCACAACTATGACAACATAATCAACAAAAATGGGTCACAACTCCTGCAGCTCTGTCGCAAATTGGGTATGAACATAGTCAATGGTAGGCTTCGAGGGGACTCCTATGGTAGGTACACCTATAGCTCATCTCTTGGCAGTAGTACTGTAGACTACTTTATCACTGACCTCAACCCAGAGTCTCTCAGAGCATTTACAGTCAAGTCAGCCCACTGACACCCCTATCAGATCACAGCAAAATCACAGTCTACTTGAACAGAGCAATACTCAATCATGAAGCATCAAAGCCAAAGGAACTGAGTAATATTAAGAAATGCTATAGATGGAAGGAATGTAGTGTGAAAACCTACCAAAAAACAATTAGGCAACAACAAATTCAATCCCTTTTAGACAACTTCCTGGACAAAACGTTCCACTGTAATAGTGAAGGTGTAAACTTCACAGTAGAACATTTTAACAGTATATTTGACCTCTCAGCTTCCCAATCAAAGCAAAATATTTCAAACAGAAAACCAAAGAAAATTAACAACAATGACAAATGGTTTGATGAAAAATGCAAAAACATAAGAAATAAATTGAGAACCCTGTCCAACCAAAAACATATTGACCCAGAAAACCTGAGTCTACGCCTTCACTATGTTGAACCACTAAAACGATACAGAAATACACTACGGAAAAAGAAGGAACAGCACGTCAGAAATCAGATCCATGTAATTGAAGAATCCATAGACTAACCACTTCTGGGAAAATTGGAAAACGCCAAGCAAACAACACCACAAAGAATTATCTATCCAAAATGGAGATGTATGGGTATACCACTTCTCCAATCTTTTTGGCTCTATAACAAAGAACTGCAAAAACATATACATGATCAAATACAAATCTTAGAATCAACTATTAAAGACTACCAGAACCCACTGGATTCTCCAATTACCTTGAATGAACTACAGGACAAAATAAAAACCCTCCAACCCAAAAAGGCCTGTGGTGTTGATGGTATCCTCAATGAAATGATAAAATATACAGATAACAAATTCCAATTGGCTATACTCAAACTCTTTACCATCATCCTCAGCTCTGGCATCTTCCCCAATATTTGGAACCAAGGACTGATCACCCCAATCCACAAAAGTGGAGACAAATTTGACCCCAATAACAACTGTGGGATATGCATCAACAGCAACCTTGGGAAAATCATCTGCAGTATCATTAATAGCAGACTCGTACATTTCCTCAGTGAAGACAATGTACTGAGAAAATGTCAAATTGGCTTTTTATCAAATTATCATACGACAGACCACGTATTCACCCTGCAGACCCTAATTGACAAACAAACAAACCAAAACAAAGGCAAAGTCTTCTCATGCTTTGTTGACTTCAAAAAAGCCTTCGACTCAATTTGGCATGAGGGTCTGCTATACAAATTGATGGAAGTGGTGTTGGGGGAGAAACATACGACATTATAAAATCCATGTACATTAACAACAAGTGTGCGGATAAAATTGGCAAAAAGCACACACATTTCTTCCCACAGGGCAGTGGGGTGAGACAGGGATGCAGCTTAAGCCCCCCCCCCCCTTTCAACATATATATCAACGAATTGGCGAGGGCACTAGAACAGTCTGCAGCACCCGGCCTCACCCTACTAGAATCTGATGTCAAATGTCTACTGTTTGTTGATGATCTGGTGCTTCTGTCACTAACCAAGGAGGGCCTACAGCAGCACCTAGATCTTCTGCACAAATTCTGACCGAACTGGGCCCTGACAGTAAATCTCAGTAAGACCAAAATAATGGTGTTCCGAAGAAGTTCCATTCACCAGGACCACAAATACAAATTACATCTAGACACTGTTGCCCTAGAGCACACAAAAACCTATACATTCCTTGGCCTAAACATCAGAGCCACAGGTAACTTCCACAAAGCTGTGAACGATCTGAGAGACAAGGCAAAGGGCCTTCTATGCCATCAAAAGGAAAATAAAATTTGACATACCATTTAGGATCTGGCTAAAAATACTTGAATCAGTTATAGAACCCATTGCCCTTCATGGTTGTGAGGTCTGGGGTCCGCTCACCAACCAAGAATTCACAAAATGGGACAAACACAAAATTGAGACTGCATGCAGATTCTGCAAAAATATCCTACGTGTACAACGTTAAACACCAAATAATGCATGCAGAGCAGAATTAGGCCGATACCAAATATTTATCAAAATCCAGAAAATTCTACAACCACCTAAAAGGAAGCGATTCCCAAACCTTCCATAACAAAGCCATCAACTACAAAGAAATGAACCTGGAGAAGAGCCCCCTAAGCAAGCTGGTCCTGGGGCTCTGTTCACAAACACAGACAGACCCCACAGAGCCACAGGACAGCAACACAATTAGACCCAACCAAATCATGAGAAAACAAAAAGATAATTACTGGACACATTGGAAAGAGAGAGAGAGCTAGAGAGAAAGCTAGTGAGAGAGAGAGCTAGAGAGAGAGAGAGCTAGAGAGAGAGAGCTAGAGAGAGAGGGAAAGCTGGAGAGACCTGGAGAGAAAGCTAGAGAGAAAGAAAGCTGGAGAGAGAGAGAAAGCTGGAGAGAGAAGGAAAGCTAGAGAGAGAAAGCTAGAGAGAGAGAAAGCTGGAGAGAGAAAGCTAGAGAGAGAGAGAGAGCTAGAGAGAGAGCGCTAGAGAGAGAGCGCTAGAGAGAGCGCGCTAGAGAGAGAGAGCTAGAGAGAGAGAGAAAGCTGGAGATAGAGAGAAAGCTAGAGAGAAAGCTAGAGAGAGAGAGAGAAAGCTAGAGAGAAAGCTAGAGAGAAAGCTAGAGAGAGAGAGAGAGATAGCTAGAGAGAAAGCTAGAGAGAGAGAGAAAGCTAGACAGAGAGAGAAAGCTAGAGAGAGAGAGAAAGCTAGAGAGAAAGCTAGAGAGAGAGAAAGCTAGAGAGAGAGAAAGCTAGAGAGAGAGAGAGAGATAGCTAGAGAGAAAGCTAGAGAGAGAGAGAAAGCTAGAGAGAGAGAGAAAGCTAGAGAGAGAGAGAAAGCTAGAGAGAAAGCTAGAGAGAGAAAGCTAGAGAGAAAGCTAGAGAGAGAGAGAGAAAGCTAGAGAGAAAGTGAGCTAAAGAGAGAGAGCTAGAGAGAGAGAAATCTGGAGAAAAAGAGAGCTAGAGAGAGAGAAAGCTAGAGAGAGAGCTAGAGAGAGATAGCTAGAGAGAGAGAGAAAGCTGGAGAGAAAGCTGGAGAGAAAGCTAGAGAGAAAGCTGGAGAGAGAGAGAAAGCTAGAGAGAGAGAAAGCTAGAGAGAGAGAAAGCTGGAGAGAGAGAGCTGGAGAGAGAGAGCTGGAGAGAGAGAGCTAGAGAGAGAGAGCTAGAGAGAGAGAAAGCTGGAGAGAAAGCTGGAGAGAAAGCTAGAGAGAAAGCTAGAGAGAAAACTAGAGAGAAAGCTAGAGAGAGAGAAAGCTGGAGAGAGAAAGCTAGAGAGAGAGAGCTAGAGGGAGAGAGCTAGAGAAAGAGCTATAGAGAGAGCTAGAAAAAGAGAGCTAGAAAGAGAAAGATAGAGAGAAAGCTAGAGAGACAGCTAGAGAGAGACAGCTAGAGAGAGACAGCTGGAGAGAGACAGCTGGAGAGAGACTGTTGGAGAGAGACAGCTGGAGAGAAAGTTAGAGAGAGAAAGCTAGAGAGAAAGCTGGAGAGAGAGAGAGAAAGCAAGAGAAAGCTAGAGAGAGAGAGAGAAAGCTAGAGAGAGAGAGAGAGAGAGAAAGCGAGAGAAAGCTAGAGAGAGAGAGGGAAAGCTAGAGAGAGAGAGAAAGCTAGAGAAAGCTAGAGAGAGAGAGAAAGTGAGAGAGAGAGAAAGCGAGAGAAAGCTAGGTAGAGAGAGAGAAAGCTAGGTAGAGAGAGAGAAAGCTAGGTAGAGAGAGAGAAAGCTAGAGAGAGAGAGAGAGAAAGCTAGAGAGAGAAAGAAAGCTAGAGAGAGAGAGAAAGCTAGAGAGAGAGAAAGCTAGAGAGAGAGAGAGAGAGAGAGAGAAAGATATCCACCATTACTCATCCTCTTACACTGAGGATATAAATAGGACATTGACAGCATAACTAAATGGGGGGAAACAGTTTGCAACCTCACTCTGCAATCAAGGTGATTCATGAATAGAGGAGCAAACTGAGGAAAGGAAAAACTCTAAGAGGACAATGGAAATAGACTAAAAATAGATTTACTAATGTGTCCTGGCAACCAACTACAGCCAAAGGATGAATATTATATTCTGTAACGTAAGAGAGGAGGTGGCTGCCAGTGGTGGGGAAAGGACCCAATTGTCATACTTGAGTAAAAGTAAAGATACCTTAATAGAAAAGGACTCAAGTAAAAGTCAAAGTCGCCCATTAAAACAGGATACATTGGTACCCATCTGTACCCATTAAAACAGGATACATTGGTACCCATCTGTACCCATTAAAACAGGATACATTGGTACCCATCTGTACCCATTAAAACAGGATACATTGGTACCCATCTGTACCCATTAAAACAGGATACATTGGTACCCATCTGTACCCATTAAAACAGGATACAATGGTACCCATCAGTACCCATTAAAACAGGAGACATTGGTACCCATCTGTACCCATTAAAACAGGATACATTGGTACCCATCCATACCCATTAAAACAGGAGACATTGGTACCCATCAGTACCCATTAAAACAGGGGACATTGGTACCCATCCGTACCCATTAAAACAGGAGACATTGGTACCCATCAGTACCCATTAAAACAGGAGACATTGGTACCCATCCATACCCATTAAAACAGTAACATGGTCCTGGGCTGTTATATCATCTGTTGTACCTACTGTACAGTATATGCCGGCCTGGCAAACAGTAACCTGGTCCTGGGCTATTATATATAGCCACCCTAGTCATAGACTGTTCTCTCTGCTACCACACGGCAAGCGATACCAGAGCGCCAAGTCTAGGTCCAAAAGGCTTCTTAACAGCTTCTACCCCCAAGCCATAAGACTCCAGAACATCTAGTCAAACGGCTACCCAGACTATTTGCAGTGCCCACACCCACTCTTTACATTTTGGCTCATTTCACAAGCCATTGATTGCACCTGCCTCAAGGCATATTATTAAAACATCCTGTGGCGTTCTGCATTAGCATAATAGCCCCCATGATATGCAACTTTTCAGGGAAGTTAGGAACCAATATACACAGGCAGTTAGGAAAGCTAAGGCTAGCTTTTTCAAACAGAAATTTGCATCCTGTAGTACAAACTCAAAAAAGTTCTGGGACACTGTAAAGTCCATGGAGAATAACAGCACCTCCTCCCAGCTGCCCACTGCTCGGAGGCTAGGAAAACTATCACCACCGATAAATCCACTATAATTGAGAATTTCAATAAGCATTTTTCTATGGCTGGCCATGCTTTCCACCTGGCTACCCCTACCCCGGTCAACAGCCCTGCACTCCCCACAGCAACTGCCCAAACCTCCCCCCACTTCTCCTTCACCCAAATCCAGATAGCTGATGTTCTGAAAGAGCTGCAAAATCTGTACCCCTACAAATCAGCCGGACTAGTCAATCTGGAACCTCTCTTTCTAAAATTATCGGCCGAAATTGTTGCAACCCCTATTACTAGCCTGTTCAACCTCTCTTTCGTATCGTCTGAGATTCCCATAGTTTGGAAAGCTGCCTCTGTCATCCCCCTCTTCAAAGGGGGAGACACTCTAGACCAAAACTGCTACAGACCTATATCTATTCTACCCTGCCTTTCTAAGGGCTTTGAAAGCCAAGTTAACAAACAGATTACCGACAATTTCGAATCTCACCGTACCTTCTCCGCTATGCAATCTGGTTTCAGAGCTGGTCATGGGTGCACCTCAGCCACCCTCAAAGTCCTAAATGATATCATAACCGCCATCGATAAGAGACATTACTGTGCAGCCGTATTCATCGACCTGGCTAAGGTTTTCGACTCGGTTTCTCAAATGATTGCCTTGCTTGGTTCACCAAGTACTTCTCCGATAGAGTTCTGTATGTCAAATCGGATGGCCTGTTTTCCGGACCTCTGGCACTCTCTATGGGGGTGCCACAGGGTTCAATTCTCAGGCCGACTCTTCTCTGTATACATCAAGGATGTCGCTCTCGCTGCTGGTGATTCTTTGAGCAGATGACACCATTCTGTATACCTCTGGCCCTTCGTTGGACACTGTGTTAACTAACCTCCAGATGAGCTTCAATGCCATACAACACTCCTTCCATGGCCCCCAACTGCTTTTAAATGCTAGTAAAACTAAATGCATGCTCTTCAACCGATCACTGCCCACACCTGCCCACCCGTCCGTCCAGCATCACTACTCTGGACGGTTCTGACTTAGAATATGTGGACAACTACAAATACCTAGGTGTCTGGTTAGACTGTAAACTCTCCTTCCAGACTCACATCAAACATCTCCAATCCAAAATTAAATCTAGAATCGGTTTTCTATTTCGCAACAAAGCATCCTTCACTCACACCGCCAAACATACCCTCGTAAAACCAACCATCCTACCGATCCTCGACTTCGGCGATGTCATTTACAAAATAGCCTCCAACACTCTACTCAACAAATTGGATGCAGTCTATCACAGTGCCATCCGTTTTGTCACCAAAGCCCCATATAATACCCACCACTGCGACCTGTATGCTCTCGTTGGCTGGCCCTCGCGTCATACTCGTCGCCAAACCCACTGGCTCCAGGTCATCTACAAATCTCTGCTAAGTAAAGCCCCGCCTTATCTCAGCTCACTGGTCACCATAGCAGCACCCACCTGTAGCACACGCTCCAGCAGGTATATCTCACTGGTCACCCCCAAAGCCAATTCTTCCTTTGGCCGCCTCTCCTTCCAGTTCTCTGCTGCCAATGACTGGAACGAACTGCAAAAATGTCTGAAGCTGGAGACTGTTACCTCCCTCACTAGCTTTAAGCACCAGCTGTCAGAGCAGCTCACAGATCACTGCACCTGTACATAGCTCATCTGCAAATAGCCCATCCAATCTACCTCATCCCCATACTGTATTTATTTATCTTGCTCCTTTGCACCCCAGTATCTCAACTTGCACATTCATCCTCTGTACATCCTACCATTCCAGTGTTTATTTGCTATATTGTAATTACTTTGCCATCATGGCCTATTTATTGCCTTACCTCTCTTATCCTACCTCATTTGCACATGCTGTATTTGTTTATTCAATGTGTAAATCTGTGTTGTTGTATGTGTCGAACTGCTTTGCTTTATCTTGGCCAGGTCGCAGTTGCAAATGAGAACTTGTTCTCAACTAGCCTACCCTTGTTAAATAAAGGTGAACTAGCCTACCCTTGTTAAATAAAGGTGAACTAGCCTACCTGGTTAAATAAAGGTGAACTAGCCTACCCTTGTTAAATAAAGGTGAACTAGCCTACCCTTGTTAAATAAAGGTGAAATAAAAATAAAATAAACATTTCACGGCATAGTTTCTATGGAGTTTACATGCATTGATAAACCAGGTTGATTTAACAGCTGCTGAAATGAGAGCCAATTGATGACTTGTATTAATCTGAACGTTTAATGCAAGTCTTCATACATACATACATACATACATACATACATACATACATACATACATACATACATACATACATACATACATACATACATACATAAAATACATACATACATACATACATACATACATACATACATACATACATACATACATACATACATACATACATACATACATACATACATACATACATACGCGTAAATTAGTTACTGAGGTAGTAAGTTCCAAACAGAATGTTCCAGATGGAACTCAGTGACATCAGAGAGACTTCAGACACTATATGTTCTCTGTTCCATGTTCTCTCATCACCCCTCCTCTCCTCCTGTCACGCCCTGACCAGGTGAACTCGGGTATTTTGGGTCAGGGTGTGTCATGTTGGGTATTTTTCCTTGGTTTGTTTTATGTTTACGTTTTAGCCTTGTGTTGGCTCTAGGGGGGTTATTTCTATGTTGGGTTCTGTCGATTCCCAATCAGAGACAGCTGTCGCTAATTGTCTCTGATTGGGATCACATTTAAGTTGCTGTTTTCCCCACGCTGTTTGTGGGGTGTTGTCTCTTTGTTTTTGAGCAAGTAACGTATCGGCATTTTCTTGATTTTGTGTACGTGTTTAATTCAGTGTAAAGAATAAACATGTGTTCGCTCCCAGCTGCGTTTTGGTCCGCTTCCTCGTCACCAGGCGACGAACGTTACAGAACACCCCACCGAACCAGGACCAAGCAGCGGGAGGAAAAGGAGCGCGAGAGATGGGCTCGCGAGGGGAAGGAGTTCTGGACCTGGGAGGAGATCAAGTCGGGGAAAGGACCCTGGCGCAAGGATTCCCAGGTCGAGGAGGTAAAGCCAGCCGGTGGAAGGAGTCGCAGGCGGCGGTCAAGGAGGCCCGGAAGACACCCCCAAGAATTTTTTTTTTGGGGGGGGGCTAATGGGGTGGTCCGGAAGGGCAGAGGTGGAGCCCAGACCACTGCTCTCGTGGGGGATGACGGCGGAGGAAGAGACGAAGATGAGACAGTTGATTGAGGACCTGCAGAGGGAAGATCTGGAGGAGGAGCCATGGTATGCGGAGTTGCGCGCTGTGTCGCCAGTGCACCCGCACAGCCCGGTGCGTCCGGTGGACATGCCCAGCATATGCTGTGCTAGGATGGGCATCCAGCCAGGACGAGTGGCTAAACCGGCTCCACGCTTCAGTTCACCAGTGCGTGTTCACAGTCCTGTCTGGCCCGTCCCTGCTCCCCGCACCAAGCCATGGGAAGCGGAGTTGCGCGCTGTGTCGCCAGTGCGCCCGCACAGCCCAGTGCGTCCGGTGGACATGCCCAGCACATGCCGTGCTAGGATGGGCATCCAGCCTGGACAAGTGGCTAAACCGGCTCCACGCTTCAGGTCACCAGTACATGTTCACAGTCCTGTCTGGCCCGTTCCTGCTCCCCGCACCAGGTTAGTGGTGCGTGTCCCCAGTCCTGTCCGGCCTGTCCCTGCTCCCCGCACCAGGTTAGTGGTGCGTGTCCCCAGTCCTGTCCGGCCCGTCCCTGCTCCCCACACCAGGTTAGTGGTGCGTGTCCCCAGTCCTGTCCGGCCTGTCCCTGCTCCCCGCACCAGGTTAGTGGTGCGTGTCCCCAGTCCTGTCCGGCCTGTCCCTGCTCCCCACACCAGGTTAGTGGTGCGTGTCCCCAGTCCTGTCCGGCCCGTCCCTGCTCCCCGCACCAGGTTAGTGGTGCGTGTCCCCAGTCCTGTCCGGCCCATCCCTGTTCCCCGCACCAAGCCCACGGTGCGTGTCCATAGTCCTGTCCGGCCCGTTCCTGTTCCGGTCGACGGCTCCGCTCCGGAGCCTGAGCATGCCGCTCCACAGTGGTCCAGTCCGGGCCAGAGGGGTAGGGCTAAGGTGAAGGCGGGGGAAAGAACACGCCCGGGGCCAGAGCCTCCACCGAGGAGCCTCCACCCCCCCTAATAGACTTAAGTTTGGTGCGCCGGGAGTACGCACCGTTGGGGGGGGGGGGGGTTCTGTCACGCCCTGACCAGGTGAACTCGGGTATTTTGGGTCAGGGTGTGTCATGTTGTTTTTTTTTCCTTGGTTTGTTTTATGTTTACGTTTTAGCCTTGTGTTGGCTCTAGGTGGGTTATTTCTATGTTGGGTTCTGTCGATTCCCAATCAGAGACAGCTGTCGCTAATTGTCTCTGATTGGGATCACATTTAAGTTGCTGTTTTCCCCACGCTGTTTGTGGGGTGTTGTCTCTTTGTTTTTGAGCAAGTAACGTATCGGCATTTTCTTGATTTTGTGTACGTGTTTAATTCAGTGTAAAGAATAAACATGTGTTCGCTCCCAGCTGCGTTTTGGTCCGCTTCCTCGTCACCAGGCGACGAACGTTACACCTCTCCTCTTCTCTCCTTACCCCATCCTCCTCTCCTCTCCTCTCCTTACCCCATCCTCCTCTCCTCTCCTCTCTCCTCTCCTCTCCCCATCCTCCTCTCCTCTCCTTACCCCATCCTCCTCTCCTCTGCTCTCCTTACCCCATCCTCCTCTCCTCTCCTCTCCTCTCCCCATCCTCCTCTCCTCTCCTTACCCTATCCTCCTCTCCTCTCCTTACCCTATCCTCCTCTCCTCTCCTTACCCCATCCTCCCCTCCTCTCCTCTCCTTACCCCATCCTCCTCTCCTCTCCTCTCCTTACCCCATCCTCCTCTCCTCTCCTTACCCCATCCTCCTCTCCTCTCCTTACCCCATCCTCCTCTCCTCTCCTCTCCTCTCCTCTCCTCTCCTCTCCTCTCCTCTCCTCTCCTCTCCTCTCCTCTCCTCTCCTCTCCTTACCCCACCCGCCTCTCCTCTCCTCTCCCCATCCTCCAACCCTCACAGGACTGAATGGCAGCCAGAATTCTAGAATACTGAGTAATGAGGTAAAACGGTATTTTCTATTTCTCCCTCTCTCTCTGTTGTCAGGGACAACCTGTCACTTCTAATAGACCATCCAGTGTACATTAGTGTATTCACTGTGGGTCTCTGATTTACTCCGTCTTCTGGGCCCCAAACATGCTGACGTCTCCCAGAATGACTCAGTGATGTATTGCCATGTATTATCCTGCTCCTGCGCAGCCTCAGCCTTCTACCTCTATGCTATATTCATCCTGGAGCCCTGTGTGCTTATGTTAGCAGTCTGTCACAAGAGACTTATTCAATAGCAAGACATCTCGCCTGTTCATTCCCTACGATCGCTCTTACTCCCCGCACTGCCTACTGTGTGTTATCTATGTCACGATGACTCAGTGCTGTCACCTTGACACTATGCCGCAGTGATTAAGTGTGCGAGCCAGTAGAAACACTCATCAATTTTACAATAGGACACCACATCATCGTTTATCACTGATGTCAATACTGCAGCAGGGCTCATGTCTATCACGATGTGGTCATGACATCTTGTGTCTGTGGCAGCGGAGAGGGAGGCAGAGAGAGAGAGATGGGAGTGAGAGAGGTGGGGAGAGAGAGGGGGAGAGGGGGAGAAAGAAGGAGAGAGTGTTAGAGAAAGGGGGGAGGAGAGAGAAAGAGGAGAGAGAGAGAGAGGTTATGAGCAGATAAGCTCCTGCATTTTTCAGCATGTTCTTAAAAAAAGATTGATTTAGAGTTAGATAAACTTGGATTTTTTTTTTCTCAGGGACATATACAGGATGCTACCCTCTACAACATAACCTTCACTATGTCACCAGGACATATACAGGATGCTACCCTCTACAGCATAACCTTCACTATGTCACCAGGACATATACAGGATGCTACCCTCTACAGCATAACCTTCACTATGTCACCAGGACATATACAGGATGCTACCCTCTACAACATAACCTTCACTATGTCACCAGGACATATACAGGATGCTACCCTCTACAGCATAACCTTCACTATGTCACCAGGACATATACAGGATGCTACCCTCTACAGCATAACCTTCACTATGTCACCAGGACATATACAGGATTCTACCCTCTACAGCATAACCTTCACTATGTCACCAGGACATATACAGGATGCTACCCTCTACAGCATAACCTTCACTCCAAATCAAAACTCATCCTACAACCTGATTTTGGACGGAATTACAGAATCACCTGGAAGGCTTACAACTACCAAAGATTATTATTCCAAAGCTAAACAACAGAAACCTGAAAACACCATTCCAACCTGGAACTGAGTGAGTAATGTTTAGTCTGAAGCTATATTTTATTTCCAAAAGCCGGAGAAAAATACATTACAATGATATATTTTACTTTATAAGGACTGAATGCTAAATTAAGGCTACCAAGCTTGATGCAACTTCAATTAGCACTGACGTGTCAAGTGAGAGATGTCAAAGCCCCTGAGCCCAACAGTGGAAGTAGAGTCGCACAGTCTACTCCAACCAAATGGAGAGGCCTTAGAAGCTAATATTTAAGACGGAGAATAGTATGTTCAACAGGGAAGATAAATAACGAAGAGCGCACACCTCATTCACGCGCCAACAAGACTCCTTTTCTAATGAGACACCTTGTAGTTTTTCCAACTACTTGCTCATTTTTCAAAAAACAAGCCTGAAATCCTTTCTAAAGACTGTTGACATGTAGTGGAAGCCATAGGAACAGCAATATGGGTCCTATCTATTTGTATTTCCCATAGGCTAGCACTGAAATGGCCTGTGACCGAAAAAAATAATATTCCGGATGGATTTTCCTCGGGTTTTTGCCTGCCATATCAGTTCTGTTATAGTCACAGACATTACTTTAACAGTTTTAAAGACTTCAGAGGGTTGTCCATCCAATGCTACCAAGTATATGTATATCCTAGCTTCTGGGCCTGAGTAACAGGCAGTTTACTTTTGGCACGTCAGTCATCCGAAATTCCGAACAAAAACCAGTCTCCAAAAGAAGTTATGGAAAATAAAGAGACACTTCTTGCTGACTATTAAAAAAATGGGAACATCAGCAACCTCATCTTCCACACAGACCATCCCTGGCAGGGCACAGTGCTATATTAGCACACTACCCCTCTGTTAAGAGGGGGGTGTTATCGAGGGGTGGAAACTCAGGATGCTAGACAACGAGGACTGAGTCTATAAGGGCACAAGGCGAGACCCAAATGCAGACACAGGAGGCAGATGGTAGAGCGCCGATATTCATTATAACAAAGGGAGTAGGCAAAGGCAGGTCGGGGACAGTCGAGAGTTCATAAACCAGGTCAGAGTCCAAACAGTACCAGACGATAGGCAGTCTCGAGGTCAGGCCAGGCAGGGGTCAGAAACCAGATCCGAGTCCAAAACAGTACAAGGGGACAGGCAGGCTGGTAGTCAGAACCGACAGAGAGGTCAGGCAGGTGGGTTCGGAGTCAGGACAGGCAAGGGACGAAACCAGGAGGACTAGAAAAAACTTAGGAGCAAGGAAAAAAGCTGGTTGACTTGGCAAACAAGACGAACTGGCACACAGAGACAGGAAACACAGGGATATATACACCGGGGATAATAAGCGACACCTAGAGGCCCACTAGAATCCCCATACTTTAATGAAGACAGCTTCTCCATCCTGGAGGGGGAAATAAATAATTTCCAGGCCCAGGGACATTAGTCTATGGCGACCTAAATGCCAGAACCGGACAAGAACCTGACACCCTTAGCACACAGGGGGACAAACACCTGCCTGGAGGTGACAGCATTCCCTCCCTCATATGCCCCCCTTGGCAAAGCTATGACAACATAATCAACAAAAACGGGTCACAACTCCTGCAGCTCTGTCACATGCTGGGTCTGTATAAAGTCAATGGTAGGCTTCGAGGGGACTCCTATGGTAGGTACACCTATAGATCATCTCTTGGCAGTAGTACTGTAGACTACTTTATCCCTGACCTCAACCCAGAGCCTCTCAGAGTGTTCACAGTCAGCCCACTGACACCCCTATCAGACCACAGCAAAATTGCAGTCTACTTGAACAAAGCAATACTCAATCATGAGGCATCAAAGCCAAAGGAACTGCATAATATTAAGAAATGCTGTAGATGGAAGGAATGTAGATTGGAAACCTACCAAAAAAAATTAGGCAACAACAAATTCAAGCCCATTCAGACGACTTCCTGGACAAAACGTTCCACTGTAATAGTGAAGGTGTAAACTTAGCAGTCAAAAATCTAAACAGTATATGTCACCTCTCAGCTTCCCTATCAAATCTAAAAATCTCAACTAGAAAACCTAAGAAAATAAACAATGACAAATGGTTTGATGGAGAATGCAAAAACCTAAGAAATAAATTGAGAACCCTGTCCAACCAAAAACATGGAGACCCAGAAAACCTGAGTCTATGCCTTCACTATGGTGAATCACTAAAACAATACAGAAATACACTACGGAAAAAGAAGGAACAGCACGTCAGAAATCAGCTCAAAGTAATTGAAGAATCCATAGACTCTAACCACTTCTGGGAAAATGGGAAAACACTAAACAAACAACAACACAAATAATTATCCAATCTTTTTGGCTCTAACAAAGAACAAACTGCAAAAACATATACATGATCAAATACAAATCTTAGAATCAACTATTAAAGACAACCAGAACCCACTGGATTCTCCAATTACCTTGAATGAACTACAAGACAAAATAAAACCCTCCAACCCAAAATGGCTTGTGGTGTTGATGGTATCCTCAATGAAATGATAAAATACACAGACAACAAAATCCAATTGGCTATACTCTTTACTCTTTAACATCATCCTTAGCTCTGGCATCTGCCATAATATTTGGAACCAAGGACTGATCACCCCAATCCACAAAAGTGGAGACAAATTTGACCCCAATAACTACCGTGGGATATCCGTCAACAGCAACCTCGGGAAAATCCTCTGCGTTATCATTAACAGCAGACTTTTACATTTCGACAGTGAAAAAATGTACTGAGCAAATGTCAAATTGGCTTTCACCAAATTATCGTACGACAGACCACGTATTCACTCTGCACGCCCTAATTGACAAACAAACAAACAAACCAAAACAAAGGCAAAGTCTTCTCATGCTTTGTTGATTTCAAAAAAGCCTTCGACTCAATTTGGCATGAGGGTTTGCTATACAAATTGATGGAAAGTGGTGTTGGGGGAAAAACATACAACATTATAAAATCCATGTACATTAACAACAAGTGTGCTGCTAGAATTGGCTAAAAACACACACGTTTCTTCCCACAGGGCCGTGGGGGGAGACAGGGATGCAGCTTCAGCCCCATCATCTTCAACATATACAGTTGAAGTTGGAAGTTTACATAGACCTTAGCCAAATACATTTAAACTCAGTTTTTCAAAAATTCCTGACATTTAATCCTAGTAAAAATTCCCTGTCTTAGGTCAGTTAGGATCCCCACTTTATTTTAAGAATGTGAAATGTCAGAATAATAGTAGAGAGAATGATTTATTTCAGCTTTTATTACTTTCATCACATTCCCAGTGGGTCAGAAGTTTACTTACTCTCAATTAGTATTTGGTAGCACTGCCTTTAAATTGTTTAACTTGGGTCAAACGTTTCAGGTAGCCTCCCACAAGCTTCCCACAATACATTGGGTGAATTTTGGCCCATTCCTCCTGATAGAGCTGGTGTAACTGAGTCAGGTTTGTAGACCATCTTGCTCGCACATGCTTTTTCAGTTCTGCCCACACATTTTCTATAGGATTGAGGTCAGGGCTTTGTGATGGCCACTCCAATACCTTAGCTTTGTTGTCCTTAAGCCATTTTGTCACAACTTTGGAAGTATGCTTGGGGTCATTGTCCATTTGGAAGACCCATTTGCGACCAAGCTTTAACTTCCAGACTTGTGTCTTGAGATGTTGCTTCAATATATCCACATAATTTTCCTTCCTCATGATGCCATCTATTTTGTGAAGTGCACCAGTCCCTCCTGCAGCAAAGCACCCCCACAACATGATGCTGCCACCCATGTGCTTCACAGTTGGGATGGTTTTCTTCGGCTTGCAAGCCTCCCCCTTTTTCCTCCAAACATAAAAATGGTCATTATGGCCAAACAGTTCTATTTTTTTGTCATCAGGCCAGAGGACATTTCCCCCAAAAGTATGATCTTTGTCCCCATGTGCAGTTGCAAATCTTAGTCTGGCTTATTTATGGCGGTTTTGGAGCAGTGGCTTCTTCCTTGCTGAGCAGCCTTTCAGGTTATGTCGATAGAGGACTCGTTTTACTGTGGATATAGATACTGTTGTACCTGTTTCCTCCAGCATCTTTACAAGGTCCTTTGCTGTTGTTCTGGGATTGATTTGCACTTTTTGCACCAAAGTACATTAATCTCTAGGAGACAGAACACGTCTCCTTCCTGAGCGGTATGCCAGCTCTGAGGTCCCATGGTGTTTATACTTGCGTACTATTGTTTGTACAGATGAACGTGGTACTTTCAGGTGTTTGGAAATTGCTCCCAAGGATGAACCAGACTTGTGGAGGTCTACAATTTCTTCTGAGGTCTTGGCTGGTTTCTTTTGATTTTCCCATGATGTCAAGCAAAGAGGCACTGAGTTTGAAGGTAGGCCTCGAAATAAATCCACAGGTACACCTCCAATTGACTCAAATGATGTCAAGTAGCCTATCAGAAGCTTTGAAAGCTATGACATAATTTCCTGGAATTTTCCAAGCTGTTTAAAGGCACAGTCAACTTAGAGGTATGTAAACTTCTGACCCACTGGAATTGTGATACAGTGAATTATAAGTGAAATAATCTGTCTGTAAACAATTGTTGGAAAAATTACTTGTGTCATGCACAAAGTAGATGTCCTTACCGACTTGCCAAATCTATAGTTTGTTAACAAGACATTTGTGGGGTGGTTGAAAAATGAGTTTTAATGACTCCAACCTAAGTGTATGTAAACTTCCGACTTCAACTGTATATCAACGAATTGGCGAGGGCACTAGAACAGTCTGCAGCACCTGGCCTCACCCTACAAGAATCTGAAGTCAAATGTCTACTGCTTGCTGATGATCTGGTGGTTATGTCACCAACCAAGGAGGGCCTACAGCAGCACCTAGATCTTCTGCACAGATTCTGACCGAACTGGGCCCTGACAGTAAATCTCAGTAAGACCAAAATAATGGTGTTCTGAAAAAGGTCCAGTCGCCAGGACCACAAATACAAATTCCATCTAGACACCGTTGCCCTAGAGCACACAAAAAACGATACATTCCTTGGCCTAAACATCAGCGTCACAGGTAACTTCCACAAAGCTGTGAACGATCTGAGAGACAAGGCAAGCAGGGCATTCTATGCCATCAAACGGAACATAAAATTCGACATACCAATTAGGATCTGGCTAAAAATACTTGAATCAGTTATAGAACCCATTGCCCTTTATGGTTGTGAGGTCTGGGGTCTGCTCACCAATCAAGAATTCACAAAATGGGACAAACACAAAATTGAGACTGCATGCAGATTCTGGAAAAATATCCTACGTGTACAATGTAGAACACCAAATAATGCATGCAGAGCAGTATTAGGCTGATACCCGCTAATTATCAAGATCCAGAAAAGAGACGTTAAATTTTACATCCACCTAAAAGGAAGCGATTCCCAAACCTTCCATAACAAAGCCATCACCTACAGAGAGATGTACCCGGAGAAGAGTCCCTTAAGCAAGCTGGTCCTGGGGCTCTGTTCACAAACACAAACTGACCCCACAGAGCTCCAGGACAGCAACACAATTAGACCCAACGAAATCATGAGAAAACAAAAAGATAATTACTTGACACATTAGAAAGAATTAACAAAAAAACTGAGCAAACTGTAATGCTATTTGGCCCTAAACAGAGAGTACACAGTGGCAGAATACCTGACCACTGTGACTGACCCAAAATTAAAGAAAGCTTTGACTATGTACAGACTCAGTGAGCATAGCCTTGCTATTGAGAATTCTCCATAGGCAGACCTGGCTCTCAAGAGAAGACAGGCTATGTGCACACTGCCCACAAAATGAGGTGGAAACTGAGCTGCACTTCCTAACCTCCTGCCAAATGTATGACCATATTAGAGACACATATTTCCCTCAGATTACACAGATTGTCACGTCTTGACCATAGTAAGCTCTTATTTTCTATGGTAGAGTAGGTCAGGGCGTGACTGAGCTGGGAGGGGGGGGTTATCTAGTTTATTTAGCTCTATGTTGTTTGGTTCTAGTTTCTTTTTTCTATCTTGGGGTTTTTGTATGATCCCCAATTAGAGGCAGCTGGTCATCGTTGTCTCTAATTGGGGATCATATTTAAGTAGTTGTTTTTCCCACCTGTGTTTGTGAGAGATTATTTTGAGTTAGTGCATGTAGCACCTCTGTCGTCACGGTTTGTGTTTTGTTTATAGTTTATTGTTTGTCTGGCAAAGTTTCACATTAAAATAAAAGATGTGGAACGATACCCACGCTGCGCCTTGGTCTCCTTCCTACGACGAACGTGACACAGATCCACAAAGAATTCGAAAACAACCCCGATTTGGATAAACTCCCATATCTACTGGGTGAAATACCACAGTGTACCATCAAAGCAGTAAGATTTGTGACCTGTTGCCACAAGAAAAGGGCAACCAGTGAAGAACAAACACCATTGTAAAAACAACACATATTTATGTTTATTTATTTCCCCTTTTGTACCTTAATCATTTGCACATCGTTACAACACTCTCTATATACATAATATGACATTTGTAATGTCTTTATTCTTTTGGAACTTCTGTGAGTGTAATGTTTACTGTTCATTTTCATTGATTATTTCACTTTTGAATACTATCTACTTCACTTGCTTTGGCAATATTAAAACTACTTAAGGTATAGGGGGCAGTATTTTCACGGCCGGATGAAAAACGTACCCAAATTAAACTGGTTACTACTCTGGCCCAGAAACTAGAATATGCGTATTATTAGTAGATTTGGATAGAAAACACTCTGAAGTTTCTAAAACTGTTTGAATGGTGTCTGTGAGTATAACAGAACTCATATGGCAGGTAAAAACCTGAGAAAAATTCAACCAGGAAGTGGAAGATCTGAGAATTGTACTTCTTCTTTTGAATGCCTATCGAAACTACAGTGTCTGTGGGGTCACGTTGCACTTCCTAAGGCTTCCATTGGCTGTCAAAATCCTTCAGAAAGTTGTTTCATCCGTCTCCTGTATCTGGGCAGAGTATAGGAGCTCAGTCAATCAGAGCGCGCCTTTCCTTATTTTTCTTCTGGAATGAATACGCTATTGTCCGGTTGGAATATTATCGCAATTTTACGTTAAAAATACCATAAAGATTGATTTTAAACAACGTTTGACATGCTTCTAACAACGGTAATGGAACATTTTGACTTTTCGTCTCTGGTACCGCGCTCGTGCGTTATGCCTTTGAATAGTGCTCTGTACGCACGAACAAAACGGAAGTGTTTGGACATAAATATGGATTATTTCGAACAAAAACATTTCTTGTGGAAGTAGCAGTCCTGGGAGTGCATTCTGACGAAGATCAGCAAAGGTAAGAGAATATTTCTAATACTAATTCTGAGTTTAGGTGACCCCAGAACTTGGCGGGTGTCTGTATAGCTTGCTTTGATGGCGAGCTATGTACTCAGAATATTGAAAAATGTGCTTTCGCCGAAAAGCTATTTTAAAATCTGACACAGCGGTTGCATAAAGGAGTACTGTATCTATAATTCTTAAAATAATTGTTATGTATTTTGTCAATGTTTATTATGAGTATTTTTGTAAATTGATGTGCACATTCACCGGAGGTTTTGGGGGGAATACATTTTCTGAACATCACGCGCCAATGTAAAATGCTGTTTTTGGATACAAATATGAACTTTATCGAACAAAACATACATGTATTGTGTAACATGATGTCCTAGGAGTGTCATCTGATGAAGATCGTCAAAGGTTAGTGCTTCATTTATCTGTGTTTTGGGTTTTAGTGACATATATCCTTGCTTTGAAAATGGCTGTGTGGTTATTTTTGTCTTTGTACTCTCCTAACATAATCTAATGTTTTGCTTTCGCTGTAAAGCCTTTTTGAAATCGGACAATGTGGTTACATTAAGGAGAAGTGTATCTTTAAAATGGTGTAAAATAGTCGTATGTTTAAGAAATTTGAATTGTGAGATTTTGCTGTTTTGAATTTGCCGCCCTGATATTTCACTGGCTGTGTCCCGCAGGTGGGACGCTAGCGTCCCATGTAGCCCATAGAAGTTAACGTATGTTTCCCATGCCAATAAAGCCCCTTGAACTGAATTGAATTGAGAGGGAGAGAGAGGGGGGAGAGTGTGGCAGAGAGAGAGGGGGGAGAGAGGGGGGGAGAGAGAGGGGGGAGAGAGATGGAGAGAGAAGGGGGAGAGAGAGATGGGAGAGAGAGAGGCGAGAGAGGGGGGAAAGAGAGGGGGAGAGGGGGGGGTGGAGAGAGAGGGAGAGGCAGATAAAGAGGGGGTGGGGAGAGTTTTTCAGTGAATTAACAAGGCTTCTCTAAGCAGGACTAGACTATTAGCAGATAGAAAGGAGAGGGGCTGAATGTTGAAGATACTAAAGAGACAGTGATTTTCTCACAGTCACCCTGTTCAATTATTTTTTGCTAGAATTGCAGTATGATGGGAAAGATATAGAGAGGGAGTCTGGAGTGGTGTGTGTGGGTGTGCACATGTGTGCGTGCACGTGTGAGTCTGCCCTTGGCTTTGTATTTTGTTCAGTCTCTCTATTTGGCTAAAGGAGGAGGTAGAGGAGGTAGTTAAAGGGAATGGCTGAGTTATCTTGCCTTTACCCCCCCATCCTCTCAAACTTCTGCGTCACGACCCGAGGTGTGTGTGTCAGGGCATTGGCGGAGTTAGGACTGCACCATTCCATTCGCGAGGGAGAACAGGGTTTGGGGTGGACTGAATTCTCAATGGTAGCTTGTTGTACACACACACACACACACACGAGACATGGAAGTGGTTCAGCCTGTCTGTGTGGCCAGGCAACCATCCCCTCCTCTTCTCTCTTGAAGCTGAAGATAAGGGCTAGTGACATCACTAGGTGAGGGACACGTGTGAGGGACACGGTGCTATATGCCAGGGATACAGTGTATGGAGGTGGTATAGGCTTCCTCCTCTTCCCCTGCTCTCACCTCTCTTTAACAGCTCGTAAACACGCCACCTCTTCTGCTGTAAATCCCAGTGATTGGGATCAGAAGTATTCACTGTAATAGCTTGATAGTAAATCAGCTCCTTGCTCTATGCCCCATTACCTCCCGAGTGGCGCAGCGGTCTAAGGCACTGTATCTCCGTGCTAGAGGCGTCACTACAGACCCTGGTTCTATCCCGGGCTGTATCACAACCGGCCGTGATTGGGAGTCCCATAGGGCGGCGCACAATTGGCCCAGCGTCATCCGGGTTAGGGGAGGGTTTGGCCTGGGTAGGCTGTCGTTGTAAATAAGAATTTGTTCCTAACTGACTTGCCTAGTTAAATAAAAAATTTAAAAAACGAAAGATTGTAAACTATACATGTGTCCTAAATGGCACTATAAAGGGAATAGGGAACCAATGAAGGGAATAGGGAACCAATGAAGGGAATAGGGAACCAATGAAGGGAATAGGGAACCAATGAAGGGAATAGGGAACCAATGAAGGGAATAGGGAACCAATGAAGGGAATAGGTTTGAGGTCTATTCTTCTGTTAACAACTCTCTCTAATGGGCTTTAGTGTCAATATAAACCTATTATTATACGTCTGATGAGATAGAGCTGAATACATGTGCTTTGTAGTGAAAGAGGTATGTGACTGGAGGTGCGGGTAAGGATGACAGAGGCAGAGAATAATCCCGTTTACAGGGAATTTATTTCCTTAACACGGTAATTGTGGGGAAAAGGGTCTGGATGGATGCAAAGCAAAGAAAGTTAAAGTTAAAGAGCCCCCTCTCCTACCTTACCTACCTACCCACTACTTACCTAACCTCAACACCACCTAGCGCGCTAAACAAAATACAGGGGGTGGTCCGCCCAGGTCTTAGTTAGTGTGCATTGACAGGGTACATACTACGGGTATATGTACGCCCGCAGGCCTCTTGCCTAAGCACTCCCAAGGTGCCTTCCCCTTACCCCCTGGGAACAAATGAAGCAGAATAATACAAACTTAAAGTGAACAATTTCAATCATCAAAAACACAGTCCTTTTGGCATACACATACCTCAGCAGGACCGGCTACAAAATCCTTTACAAACTTATACAGACCAACAACGAAACACAGGACATACAAAGAAGCTCTGTCTCCTAATAAAGGAACACTGGCTTTTATCCAGCTGTAGAACGAGTTTGTAATTGCCGACAGCTGTATCCCCTAACGAGAGGGCGGGATCAGAGCTCCAATCTGCAACGGGGCCGACCAATCAGCTGCTTGGGGGAATCCAGGAAGCCATTTCCTGAAATACACACATACATATACACAAACCCACAACACAGAAACTGGGGAAAGTAACATGCTTATTACACTCATATGACTGCATCAGTAGAGCAATACAGGACTCCATCACGTTAAAGCTTCTGCTTTAACAGTGTGTGGAATATTTGTGTATTTCTTTATAAAAAAAATATATATTTATTTAACCTTTATTTAACTAGGTAAGTCAGTTAAGAACAAGTTCTTATTTAAAAGGACGGCCTACCCAGGCCAAATCCTCCCCTAACCTGGACGACGCTGGGCCAATTGTGCGCTGCACCCATGGGACTCCCAATCATGGCCTGTTGTGATACAGCCTGGGCTATGCATGCTGCCTTTAATGTCTTTAGTGTTTATTTCTTGTAATCTGTCTGAATTTATGGACCGTTATTACAGCATTAGCAGGTCAGGTAGGCGTCATGGTCAAACCAGCATACAGACCGGCACTTTACTATTGATGGATGCTATGCTGCTTCTCCTGAGAAATCTGTTGCTTTAGCAACAAGAGCAATCTGATGTCCACTGTGTTCGCGCATGTCTGAGGACCAGATTGTGGTTTATTAGATTTATTAGGTAGATTTGATCATATTTTAAATAAAACATTTATATTTACCTATAGGCTTTCATGTTTTCATTCATTCACAACATTCATTCACAGCCTCGCTGCATAAAGCCCAGAGGCCATAAGCTGCTAAGGTGTTAGAACACAGTTAGTGACTATCATATGATCTACGGTTGCCATAGCAACTGATCCCAGCAGCCGAGCCCTTGGAAAGTGAGTCACATGAGTCAATGGAAGTAGGCAGGCGGGCGGGCGGGCAGACAGGCAGGCCGCAGCAAGCTTACTGTATATTGTGTGTGTGTGTGTATTGTGTTTGTGTGTGTGTGTGTGTGTGTGTGTGTGTGTGTGTGTGTGTGTGTGTGTGTGTGTGTGTGTGTGTGTGTGTGTGTGTGTGTGTGTGTGTGTGTGTGTGTGTGTGTGTGTGTGTGTGTGTGTGTGTGTTCATTCACACATTGCCTCGTGATGCACAGGGGAGAATAAAGGGCTATGACACACACATCCACCATGCTATAGGCTGAGGATGCTCCACCATGCTTCCAGCTCTAGCTTCTGAGGGTATGACAAACGGAGGGAGGGGGAGGAGGGCAGGGAGGGAGGGAGGAGGATAGAGAGAGAGAGAGAGAGAGAGAGAGAGAGAGAGAGAGAGAGAGAGAGAGAGAGATAAGCATGGACAAGCCAACCCATCGTCAGAGATGACAGGGTCTTAATCAGCTACACCTCCTCTCTTTCACAAAACCAAACACACAGCATTTCACACGCTCTCATACTGACATCCGCAGCCTACAGCCTTCATTTTGACCTTTTTTTTGTATGAATGTTTTTGCTGCAATAAACAGCATATTCCCAGCATTGTCCCTTGAAAAACACTCATTAATAATGTCTAAATTTAGCATCTGAAATGTAATAATGTGGTCTATTTATATTCTTCAGGAATGCGTCCTCTCCCGCAGGTCATTCCTGTAAGATTTACCATCAGCTCTAATAGTAGTACATGGTTAACGTCTTAACATCCCCCTAATCTCTCAGCCCAGTTTAAATTGTTTTAGTCAATCGACAACACATCTGCTTCGGACAGCAGCCAAACTTCCACTGTTCTAAACTGGGGATATCCGGACTGTTTGAAGTTCTTAAGGCTGCTGTCTCACACACTGCTGCCTGCCCAGGGGTTGAGGTACCCAGCGATACGGAGGGTGGCGGGTAGCGGGTAGGATATCCAGAGGATGTCCTACAAAAGGCTGATCTCTGTGTTTGTTATCTCTGAAGAAAGAGAAAGGACGGTGGGAGAATGGATTTACGTTTCAGGTGTTTACCCATAATACACCAGTGGAGCCTCCTCACAGGATGAAGGGGAGGACCATCCTCCTCAGAGGACAAAGGAAAGACCATCCTCCTCACAGGACGAAGGGGGAGGACCATGCTCCTCAGAGGACGATGGGGGAGGACCATCCTCCTCAGAGGACGAAGGGGGAGGACCATCCTCCTCACAGGACGAAGGGGGAGGACCATCCTCCTCAGAGGACGATGGGGGAGGACCATCCTCCTCAGAGGACGAAGGGAAAACCATCCTCCTCACAGGACGAAAGGGGAGGAACATCCTCCTCACAGGACGAAGGGGGAGGACCATCCTCCTCACAGGATGAAGGGGGAGGACCATGCTCCTCAGAGGACGATGGGGGAGGACCATCCTCCTCAGAGGACGAAGGGGGAGGACCATCCTCCTCAGAGGACGAAGGGGAAGACCATCCTCCTCACAGGACGAAGGGGAGGACCATCCTCCTCACAGGACGAAGGGGAGGACCATCCTCCTCACCAAACGTTTACCTTGACTTGGAAGAGTTCCAGTGTTGTGTTGGATAGTCATAGCCAGCTAGCTAACATAGCATCCCTCTGTTTGAGCAGGGTGTTGCAGTAGGCTAAATTAGCTACCTGCATTTGCTAGCTAAGTAAGTGAAACTGAAAGTTTAAAAAAATGACAATCTCTCTTGCTTCTCCATTTTGGAAGAAATTAATTTGTTCAAAACTGTTCAACTATTCTTTCTTTCTCTCCAGTGCGTCTTTCTCTCTCTTTGCGTCAACTACTCACCATATTGTATGCACTGAGTGCTCGCTAGCTGTAGCTTATGCTTTCAGAACTAGATTCATTCTCTGATCCTTTGATTGGGTGGACAACATGTCAGTTCATGCTGCAAGAGCTCTGATAGGTTGGAGCACGTCCTCCGGAAGTTGTCATAATTACTGTGTAAGTCTATGGAAGGGGGTGAGAGCCATGAGCCTCCTAGGTTTTGTAATGAAGTCAATGTACCCAGAGGAGGACAGAAGCTAGCTTTCTTCCGGCTACACCATGGTGCTACCCTTACAGAGTGCTGTGGATGCTACTGTAGACCTTATTTGCATAATAGTGTGTTTTTAATAAATTATTTGGTGACATGTTTTTATATTTAGTATAGTTTAATCTAAAAAGTGTTTTATGAAATTCACTGAGGATGGTCCTCCCCTTCCTCCTCTGAGGAGCCTCCACTGGTCTCAACAGAGTGGGGCTGTAACAAGCCATATAATACAGTGTAATAAATAGTCTCAACAGAGTGGGGCTGTAACATGCCATATAATACAGTGTAATAAATAGTCTCAACAGAGCAGGGCTGTAACATGCCATATAATACAGTGTAATAAATAGTCTCAACAGAGCAGGGCTGTAACATGCCATATAATACAGTGTAATAAATAGTCTCAACAGAGCAGGGCTGTAACATGCCATATAATACAGTGTAATAAATAGTCTCAACAGAGCAGGGCTGTAACATGCCATATAATACAGTGTAATAAATAGTCTCAACAGAGCGGGGCTGTAACATGCCATATAATACAGTGTAATAAATAGTGTCAACAGAGCGGGGCTAGATACATAGAGCCAAGGTCAGAATAAATCCCTGATGTCAAAAAAGAAAAATGACTGTGCCAAAAAATGGATGGTCAAAACAACTCAGGAGGACAGTGGAGGCAATAAAGAAATATGTGCAACAACATATTACACAGAAATACAACACATCATGGCATGCCACAGCATGTTTAAAATGACAGCGATGTCTCACTATACAGTAGTCATATCCATAACGTGCAACGACCAGTAATAACAATGATATCAACAATATATTTGCTCATTCATTTGAATGTTTATTTGTCAGAAGGCAATGCCCTACAGCGTAGGTGTAATTGGGCAAAACTACACTGTTTGGATATGCAAATGTCCTATTACATATTTACAAGCGCTAATTGAGCATGTGATGTCTTTTTGTCAAACTTGTTTGACGGGGTGCTAAATCACACACCTAATTAGTATCATATAGCCTAGTGTAATGTTGGTTGACCGCTGTAACTGTAAAGGCGTGTTTTGCTCCACTTCAACCAGCTGTGACAAAACAATCTGATACCTGCTTCGAACAACATGCATCATCTATTTTAGTCAATGAAAGGACTCACTCGGGTTACACAGAACACCTGTGTTGTTATTTTCCCACTGGACTGACTGTACTGCAGTCAGATGCTTTAAAATAGGTTTGTAAACATCTGCTGACGTAAGAAGTTAGGATGACTCAAACCTGCGTCAGGCATCGTGATGGAAAAAAACCTTCACCATCGTAATCCCTAAATACGTGGGAGTTGTCCCACCAACATCAGCCACGTGGAATAAACCTGCGTTGTCTATATTATCACTGATAATATAGACAATATCATTGTTGGATTGATGAAGTAATACAATAGATTGTCGTTAATGTGTGTAAATGTGGCCGTTATTAGCCGCTAAACTTGCCAATGAGAACCGTTAGGTGTCTGTTTGCGTCAGACTTTACGCGCCTCACCGCATGTCAATTTCCATCAAGGAGCTCTCGGTGATTTCGCATCTCAGTGCGCGCAGAGGAGAGATGGATGAATATTTGCCTTACTGAACGTGGGGATTTTTTTGAAAACTGTTTTTGAATATAGACTGTTGTTCAACTTCGAATAAGGTAAGAATGGCATTGAGCCTATACGATGCTTATTTCCAGCTTCCATCTAGCAACGCATTATGCGATTGCATCATGACATATCTATAGGCTGTAATAATGAGATCATTGTTATAGTCAATGGAAATTAACCATTCTCACCCTGTCAAATATGTCTATAATAGGTGTTGGCATTTCTGCATGATTGTTGCATTAGGCTATTTTATACTGTAGGCTTGCCTATAGAAACCGTTCGCCCTTTTCGATGCGAGATGAGCCCTCATTGGCGCGGTCACAAACCTATAGGTTACAGTATTTAGTTCGATAATGGGCCTACGATGCGCGTCTGCGTCTTTAAAAAACCCAGGTATAAAACGTATTGCGTGATCAGGTCACTTATTGAGGAAATATTCTACTTTGCTCCGTCTTTGGGTGCACGGATGTAGATGTCCTATTCGGTTTTCTTGATTTGACCTTGGCGACAATTCATGTCTATTCCAGCTGTTTTTGAACTGTTTGAAGCAATAATAAAACCAATTCCGCTATGGAGCGTCACACTACACAGTGTGCCTGTGGACACGTGATGACGATGTCTCTCAGTTCGGCCTGGAGGACGCACACCTATCTTATCAAGATGCTAGAAGTCAAGATGCTATGGGAGTTTTACTCCGTTTTTTAACCCAAATCGACTCGGGAACCACATGGAATAGAATAGAATAGATTCTATAGAATATAATAATTTGTTGTCCTCAGAGATGGCCATTCTTTCCCCCAGTAGTTTTGAGTTTGACATTACAGACCCTGGTTCGATCCCGAGCTGTATCACAACCGGCCGTGATCGGGAGACCCATAGGGCTGCACACAATTGGGTTAAACATAAGGGACAGATCGAAATTTACTGGTGGGAGGGGCTGGTCCAACTCAAGGTGTCATCCAAAAACAATGCATCCCCAAAGTTACATATATTTTCACATGACAGTCCCCTTGTACTGTAAAATAAATTGAACACTCTCTCTCATATAATTAACTAACAATAATATTTACGACCACAAATAACAATCACTGTAGCTACCCTGTGTTTATAAATGTGGATATCGACATTGCCACTTCAGCAGGCTTTTGTGGCACAGTTGATGCCACGCAGGGCTACGGGCCAGAAGGTTGAGGGTTCACCGACCACCACAGACAAGCTGACTCTCCCAGCCTGTTTCCTTACTCTACGATCAGAGCAAGCTGCGTACAATGGTCAGCTAGGGTGGAGATCCGATTCTCAACATTTTGATGCCATATTTATAATTATAGTGCCTTCGGAATGTATTCAGACCCCTTGACTTTTCCACATTTTGTTACGTTACAGACTTATCTAAAATGGATTAAAAAATAATAATCCTCAGAAACACGCAATACCCCATAATAACAAACTGAAAAAAGGGTTTTTATACATTTTTGCAACAAAATAATTAAAAAATAAACAGAAATACAATATTTACATAAGTATTCAGACCCTTTGCTATGAGACTCGAGATTGAGGTCAGGTTCATCCTGTTTCCATTGATCATCCTTGAGATGTTTCTACAACTTGATTGGAGTCCACCTGTGGTAAATTCAATTGATTGGACATGATTTGTGAAGGCACACACCTGTCTATATAAGGTCCCACAATTGACAGTGCATGTCAGAGCAAAAACCAAGCCATGAGGTCGAAGGACTTGTGTGTAGTGCTCCGAGACAGGATTGCGTCGAGGCTCAGATCTGGAAAAGGGTACCAAAACATTTCTGCAGCATTGAAGGTCACCAAGAACAGTGTTAACTGATTTAATGAGCCATTCGCAGTTTCACTGTACCGGCCGTGTGTACTTAGAATTGCATGGCTTAATCTTTGAGACAAGCATATGCTACTGGCAGGATCAACCAGGTAGCCACTCACAACATACAGGAAATAAAACAAATATTCAAAACTCCTTGCACACAGAACACCCAGCTGGTGATATAACTGAGTAGAACAATCCTTCTACACCAGACTGACAACATTACCTACATCCTTCATTCCTATACATTTCAAATAAATAAAATGCCAACAAACAAATGCCAACAAATCTCAACGTCTGATCTTATCTACCCTCTGCTATCCGGGTGTCATGGTAATGGTCATGGTCCTCAATCATTCTTGAATGGAAGAATATTGGAACCACCAAGACTCTTCCTAGAGGTGGCCGCCCGGCCAACTGAGCAATCGGGGGAGAAGGGCCTTGGTCAGGGAGGTGACCAAGAACCCGATGTTCACTGACAGAGCTCCAGAGTTCCTCTGTGGAGATGGGAGAACCTTCCAGAAGGACAACCATCTCTGCAGCACTCCACCAATCAGGCCTTTATGGTAGTGGCCAGACGGAAGGCACTCCTCAGTAAAAGGCAGACCACCATAGTCCCTGTTCCCAAGAACACTAAGGTAACCTGCCTAAATGACTACCGACCCATAGCACTCACGTCTGTAGCCATGAAATGCTTTGAAAGGCTGGTCATGGCTCACATCAACACAATCATCCCAGAAACCTTAGACCCACTCTAATTTGCATACCGCCCCAACAGATCCACAGATGATGCAATCTCTATTGCACTCCACACTGCCCATTCCCACCTGGACAAAAGGAACACCTATGTGAGAATGCTATTCGTTGACTACAGCTCAGGGTTCAACACCATAGTGCCCTCAAAGCTCATCACTAAGCTAAGGATCTAAACACTTCCCTCTGCAACTGGATCCAGGACTTCTTGATGGGCCGCCTCCAGAGTAAAGATAAGTGTAGGTAGCAACACATCTGCCACGCTGATCCTCAACAAGGGGGCCCCTCAGGGGTGCGTGCTCAGTCCCCTCCTGTACTCCCTGTTCACTCATGACTGTACGGCCAGGCACGACTCCAACACCATCATTAAGTTTGCAGATGACACAACAGTGGTAGGCCTGATCACCGACAATGACGAGACAGCCTATAGGGAGGAGGTCAGAGACCTGGCTGTGTGGTGCCAGGACAACAACCTCTCCCTCAACGTGATCAAGACAAAGGAGATGATTGTGGACTACAGGAAAAAGAGGACTGAGCACGCCCCCATTCTCATCGACGGGGCTGCAGTTGAGCAGGTTGAGAGCTTCATGTTCCTTGGTGTCCACATCACCAACAAACTAACATGGTCCAAGCACAGCAAGACAGTTGTGAAGTGGGCACGACAAAACCTATTCCCCATCAGGAGACTGAAAAGATTTGGCATGGGTCAAAAAGGTTCTACAACTGCACCATCGAGAGCATCCTGACTGGTTACATCACTGCCTGGTATGGCAACTGCTCGGGCTCCGACCGCAAGGCACTACAGAGGGTAGTGCGAATGGCCCAGTACATCACTGGGGCTAAGCTTCCTGCCATCCAGGACCTCTATACCATGCGGTGTCAGAGGAAGGCCCTAAAATTGGCAAAGAATCCAGGCACCCTAGTCATAGACTGTTCTCTCTGCTACCCCACGGCAAGCGGTACCAGAGCGCCAAGTCTAGGTCTAAGAGGCTTCTAAACAGCTTTTACCCCCAAGCCATAAGACTCCTGAACATCTATTCAAATGGCTACCCAGACTATTTGCAGTGCCCCCCCCCCCACCCCCTCACCCCATCTTTACACCACTGCTACTCTCTGTTATCATCTATACATAGTCACTTTAATAACTCTACCTACATGTACATACTACCTCAACTAACCGGTGCCCCCGCACATTGACTCTGTACCGGTACACCCTGTATATAGTCTAGCTATTGTTATTTTACTGCTGCTCTTTAATTACTTGGTACTTTTATCTCTTATTCTTATCCATATTTTTTTTAACTGAATTGTTGGTTAGGGGCTCGTAAGTAAACATTTCACCCAAATGATATTTCGGGGAAAAAAACTGTTTTTACTTAGTTATTATGGTTTATTATTTGTAGATAGATGTGGGGAAAAAACAATTTAATCAATTTCAAAATAAGGCTGTAACGTAACAAAATGTGGAAAATTTCAAGGGGTCTGAATTCTTTCTGAATGCACTTTTTATGTACATATCTACTTCAATTACCTCGTACCCCTGCACATGGACTCAGTACTGGTACCCTGTGTATATATCCAAGTTATTACCTCGTACCCCTGCACATGGACTCAGTACTGGTACCCTGTGTATATATCCAAGTTATTACCTCGTACCCCTGCACATGGACTCAGTACTGGTACCCTGTGTATATATCCAAGTTATTACCTCGTACCCCTGCACATGGACTCAGTACTGGTACCCTGTGTATATATCCAAGTTATTACCTCGTACTCCTGCACATGGACTCAGTACTGGTACCCTGTGTATATATCCAAGTTATTACCTCGTACCCCTGCACATGGACTCAGTACTGGTACCCTGTGTATATATCCAAGTCATTACCTCGTACCCCTGCACATGGACTCAGTACTGGTACCCTGTGTATATATCCAAGTTATTACCTCGTACCCCTGCACATGGACTCAGTACTGGTACCCTGTGTATATATACAAGTTATTACCTCGTACCCCTGCACATGGACTCAGTACTGGTACCCTGTGTATATATCCAAGTTATTACCTCGTACCCCTGCACATGGACTCAGTACTGGTACCCTGTGTATATATCCAAGTTATTACCTCGTACCCCTGCACATGGACTCAGTACTGGTACCCTGTGTATATATCCAAGTTATTACCTCGTACCCCTGCACATGGACTCAGTACTGGTACCCTGTGTATATATCCAAGTTATTACCTTATACCCCTGCACATTGACTCAGTACTGGTACCCTGTGTATATAGCCAAGTTATTACCTTGTACCCCTGCACATTGACTCAGTACTGGTACCCTGTGTATATATCCAAGTTATTACCTCGTACCCCTGCACATTGACTCAGTACTGGTACCCTGTGTATATATCCAAGTTATTACCTCGTACCCCTGCACATTGACTCAGTACTGGTACCCTGTGTATATATCCAAGTTATTACCTCGTACCCCTGCACATGGACTCAGTACTGGTACCCTGTGTATATATCCAAGTTATCATTACTCATTGTGTATTTATTCCTCATTGTATTAATTTTCTATTATTTCTTGTTTTTCTCTCTGCATTGTTGGCACCGGCTCATAAGTAAGCATTTCACTTGTAGTCTAAAGCTTGTTTACGAAGTATGTGACAAATAACATTTGGTTTGATTTGACATCACCCATCATGCCATTGTACCTAACATTAATGCGCTATTAGCCTTGACCCCAGGTGTGCCTGTGTTGTCTGGCAGCGTAAGTTCCCTCCTATCTTGTCACAGTGACTTCATGTGATTGGTAGCTGTCCTTTATGAGCTGTCATTATGTGAGACAGTGAGAGGAAGATAAGAGGATGGGAGAGGAAATTATGAGGTTGGATGGTGCAGGGATGAGATTTACATTTAACAGGATGTCACGTCCTGACCAGCGGAGGGAGTAGTTGTTTAGTATTGTGGTCAGGACGTGGCAGAAGTACTGGGTATGTGTTTGTCTAGTACTTCTGTTTCTATGTTGGTCTGTGTGGCTCCCGATCAGGGACAGCTGGTTATCGTTGTTCCTGATTGGGAGTCATATATTAGGAGTGTGTTTGTCACCTGGTTTTTGTGGGTTGTTGTGTATTTCGCACTGCTAGTGAATGTATAGCCTGTGAAACTGTCACTAATCGTTCTTGTTTATTGCTTTCCCGTGTATGCTTTATTCAAAATAAATATAAAGATGAGTATTCACATCCCGGCTGCGTTTTGGTCGATTCAACACGACTACACCTATGACACAGGAAGAACCATTGCCTACCAACCATTGCCTACCAAGGATCCATCCAGTCATTTGACCTATAGAAATGCCACCGTTCATAAATGATCAGTGGAGGCTCCTAAGAGGAAGAAGGGGAGGACCATCCTCCTCAGTGAATTTCATAAAAATAAATGTTTTTAAACATTTAAAAAGTAATCCTTTTTATATAAAACTACAATAAATATATTCACATGTCACCAAATAATTTATTAAAACACATTTTGCGAAGAAGGTCTACAGTAGCCTCCACAGCACTCTGTAGGGTAGCACCGTGGTGTAGCCAGAGGACAGTTAGCTTCCATCCTCCTCTGGGTACATTGACTTCAATACAAAATCTTGGAGGCTCATGGTTCTCACCCCCTTCCATAGACTTACACAGTAATTATGACAGCTTCCGGAGGACGTCCTCCAACCTATCAGAGCTCTTGCAGCATGAACCGACATGTTGTCCACGCAATCAAAGGATCAGATAATGAATCTAGTACTGAAAGCGTAAGCATACAGCTAGTTCATAAAATGTGATGAGTTGTTGACTCAAAGAGAGAGAAAGACAATAGTTGAACAGTTTTAAACAAATTAATTTCTTCCAAAATGAAGGAGAAGCTAGAAAGAAATAGAGAGAGATTTCATATTTTTTTCTTCACTTTCAGTTTCACTTACTTCGCTAGCAAATGCAGCTAGCTAGTTCAACCTAATGAAAGACCCTGCTCAAATGTTAGCTAGCTGGCTATGACTATCCAACACAACACTGGAACTCTTCCAAGTCAAGGTAAACATTTGGTTTTACTAATTTATTGCCACCGGGGCCCGCCAGTGTAACTTCTTATTGACTGTACACTGTAACGTTGCTGCATGATTGTAGTGGGTTTACTAACTTGTTAGTTCTATTAGGTGACTATGACGTTACTTTAGCTAACATGGTGACAACGGTGTAGCGGTTTGGCTTCGTAAGGTTTTTTTCACCTGGTCACATACAGCTGATGTGTTGTGCATTGAAGTCCACAAGCAAAGGGAGAGGTGAGAGGAGGAGAGCGCATTGATGCGTGAAGGAATACAACATGGCTGCTATGAAAGTGAGCTGTGTTCAGGGGTGTATTCATTCCGCTGATTCCGTTGAAAAAAATTCTTAAACGTAAGCAAACGGAACAAAACGGGGATAAACATACCTGAATTTGTCCAATAGAAACTCTTGTTTGCAACTGTTGGACTAATGATTACACCTTATATCAGCTAGATGCAGGCAAGAGTGCAGGCAAGAGTATGCAAGGCGGTATTGAATGTGTCACTGTCTGTCCATCTGTCACTGTCTGTCACCTCAAATTTGTCTCTCGACCTGTGTTTACCTACGTTGTAAACTTTCATTCATAGGCTAGGTTGTAGCAACCTCACGATGGGTATTGGGAAAATTAGAGTATCGTGTACAGTAGTAGCCTGTTACATTGAACTGGGTACCTCCGTACCTTCAGGCTCTGATCAGGCCCTACACCCAAACAAGGGCACTGCTTTCATCCACCTCTGGCCTGCTCGCCTCCCTACCTCTGAGGAAGCACAGTTCCCGCTCAGCCCAGTCAAAACTGTTTGCCGCTCTGGCACCCCAATGGTGGAACAATCTCCCTCACGATGCCAGGACAGCGGAGTCAATCACCACCTTCCGGAGACACCTGAAACCCCACCTCTTTAAGGAATACCTGGGATAGGATAAAGTAATCCTTCTAACCCCCCCCTTTAAAGGATTTAGATGCACTATTGTAAAGTGTTTGTTCTACTGGATATTATAGGTGAATGCACCAATTTGTAAGTCGCTCTGGATAAGAGCGTCTGCTAAATGACTTAAATGTAAATGTAATGACAATCATCCAATATGCTGTAATAGAAATAAGGCCATGCTCATGAAAAACAAATCGTCCTCCGTCATCTTAAACAGCACTGACCACCACTGTAGTTGATACCAGTTGGAGCAGATACGACAAGAGTACAGTGACTGGTCTGCTGTAGCTTACCTCTCTCTCTCTCTCTCTTGGACTTCCTATAAGACAGTTTGAAGTGAATCACTCAGTCCATTTCAATATGATAATTTACCATCATCTCGTCACAATAGCAACTTGACCATTATTTGCATACGTTCCATAAATAGGCCAGAAACAAAGTTACATCCCCAAGGCTACGTCCCAAATGGCACCCTATTCTCTACGTAGTGTACTACTTTTGACCAGAGCCCATGGACCCTGGTCAAAAATACACACTGCACCAAATACCCTAGTTTCAGACTCCGAATTATATACCCTCTGAAGACTCTAGCCACTTCCATTGCCCCCCCTTACACTAATGGATTCTGTCACCAAATCAAGGAAAGTGCTTACTAAACATTGTTTTCGGAAAGTATTCAGATCCCTTGACTTTTTCCCCCAAAAATTCCGTTACAGCCTTATTTTAAAATGGATTCAATAGTTTTTTTCCCTCATCAATTTACACACAATACCCCATAATGACAATGCAAAAACAGTTTTTTGGACATTTTTGCAAAGGTTCTATCATCTCCACAGAGGAACTCTGGAGCTCTGTCAGAGTGACCATCGCGTACTTGGTCACCTCCCTGACCAAGGTCCATCTCCTCCGATTGCTCAATTTGCCCGGGCGGCCAGCTTTAGGAAGAGTCTTGGTGGTTCCAAACTTCTTCCATTTAAAAATGATGGAGGCCACTGTGTTCTTGGGGACCTTCAATGCTGCAGACATTTTTTGGTACCCTTCCCCAGATCTGTGGCTCGACACAATCCTGTCTCTGAACTCTACGGGCAATTCATTTGACTTCATGGCTTGTTTTTTTTGCTGACATGAACTGTCAACTGTGGGACCTTATATATAGACAGGTGTGTGCCTTTCCAAATCATGTCCAATCCTTTGAATTTACCACAGGCGGACTCTAATCAAGTTGTAGAAAACATCTCAAGGATGATCAATGGAAACAGGATGCACCTGAGCTCAATTTCGAGTCACATAGAAAAAGGTCTGAATACTTATGTAAATAAGGTAGCTGTTTTTGCTTTGTCATTATGGGTATTGTGTGTACATTGATGAGGAACAAATGTATTTAATCCATTTTAGAATAAGACTGTAACGGAACAAAATATGAAAAAAATATTTTATTTGGCAAATAAAAGTATACAAGATAAGCCAAGACATAAGTTAATAAAAAAATAAGTATTATTACCCCCCAAAGAAAATAACAAGTGTTAAAAAGTCAAACAAATTATTAAATAATATATCTCTAATGAAATAATATAAAATAAAAAAAGTGTACAACATAAGAAATGTTTTACTAAACTAAGTAAGGAAATAAAACAAAACTAATATTGCAAGCTCTCCCAAACAGTGCAATACACATTCATCAAAAAATAGACAATATCAACACATTTATATAAAAAATACACAATAATAACACATTTAAAAAACAAATACACAATATCAACACATTTATAAAAACAAATACACAATATCAACACATTTATTAAAAAAAACTAGAAGAAGAGGGTAGTGTTCTAGCTGTGTGTTACGGGTGTGTACTGGAGGCGTACTTTTAATTCCGGTCCAAACGAAAGCACAGAAGTACATACAACGTGCCCAAAACACGGAACAATAAACAAAAGTCTGGCGTGTAACAATACACACATAATATTAAAACAATTTCACACAAAGACATGGAGGGGAACAGAGGACTAAATACATTCAGTGTGAAACCAGGTGTGTATGGAACAAGACAAAACAAATGGGAATATGAAAAATGGAGCGACGATGGCTAGAAAACCGATGACGTCGATCGCCGAACACCGCCCGAACAAGGAGAGGAGCCGACTTCGGCGGAAGTTGTGACAGTACCCCCCCTTGACGAGCGGCTCCAGCAGCGTGCCGACACCGGCCTCGGGGACGACCCGGAGGGTGAGGCGCAGGGCGATCCGGCCGGTGACGGTGAAACTCCCGCAGCAGTTCGGGGTCCAAAACATCTGCAACCGGAACCCAGCACCTATCCTCCGGGCCGTTCCCCTCCCACTCCACGAGGTACTGAAGGCCCGACGCCTCGAATTCAGGATGGAACGAACAGAGTACGCCGGGACCCCCTCGATGTCCAGATTCCTGGAGCGGACCAGCCACCACCGGCCTGAGGAGAGACACATGGAACGAGGGGTTAATACGGTAATCAGAGGGAAGCTGTAACCTGTAACACACCTCGTTCACCCTCCTCAGGACTTTAAATGGCCCCAAAAACTGCGGACCCAGCTTCCGGCAGGGCAGGCAGAGGGGCAGGTTTTGGGTCGAGAGCCAGACCCGGTCTCACTGCGGTGACGGTCCGCACTGGTCTTTTGGCGTAGCGCAGCACACTAGAGGTGAACATGGGCGGCCTCCCATGTCTCCTCCGCACGCCTGAACCAGTCGTCCACCGCAGGAGCCTCGGTCTGACCCTGATGCTACGGCGCCAGAACCGGCTGGTACCCCAATACGCACTGTAAGGGGGAGAGGTTACTGGAGGAGTGGCGAAGCGAGTTCTGCGCCATCTCGGCCCAGGGCATGAACGCCGCCCACTCCCCCGGCCGGTCCTGGCAATAGGACCGCAGAAACCTGACCGCATCCTGGTTGACTCTCTCTACCTGCCCGTTACTCTCGGGGTAAAACCCAGAGGTGAGGCTGATCGAGACCCCCAGATGTTCCATGAACGCCTTCCAGACTCTCGACGTGAACTGGGGACCCCGATCAGACACTATATCCTCAGGCACCCCGTAGTGCCAGAAGACGTGGGTAAACAGGGCTTCCGCAGTCTGTAGGGCCGTAGGAAGACCGGGCAGAGGCAGGAAACGACAGGACTTAGAGAAACGATCCACAACGACCAGGATCGTAGTGTTTCCCTGTGAAAGAGGAAAATCGGTTAGGAAATCCACTGACAGGTGTGACCAAGGTCGTTGTGGAACGGGTAAGGGATGTAGCTTACCTCTGGGCAGGTGTCTCAGAGCCTTACACTGGGCACACACCGAGCAGGAGGAAACATAAACCCTCACGTCCTGTACGCAATGCTTGCTCAATGTCCGCATCCAGCTCCCACATGACCGGCGCTACCAGGCAGGAGGCCGGGATTATGGGAGTCTGATCCATGGGCCGCTCCTCTGTGTCATACAGCCAGGACAGTGCGTCTGCCTTCATATTCTGCGAACCTGGTCTGTAGGACAGGGTAAACACAAAACGGGTAAAGAACATGGCCCACCTTACCTGACGAGGATTCAGTCTCCTCGCTGCCCGGATGTACTCCAGGTTGCGATGGTCAGTCCAGATGAGGAAAGGGTGTTTAGCCCCCTCAAGCCAATGTCTCCACGCCTTCAACGCTTTAACCACAGCCAACAACTCCCGGTCCCCCATATCATAGTTACGCTCCGTCAGGCTGAGCTTCTTCGAGAAGAAAGCACAGGGGCGGAGTTTCGGTGGCGTACCCGAGCACTGTGAGAGCACGGCTCCTATCCCAGCCTCGGACGCGTCCACCTCCACTATGAACGCCAAAGAGGGATCCAGATGGGCCAGCACGGGAGCCGAAGTAAACAGAGCTCTTAGCTGCCCAAAAGCCCTGTCCGCCTCAGCCGACCACTGCAACCATACAGGACCCCCCTTCAGCAGTGAGATAATGGGAGCAGCCACCTGGCCAAAACCCCGGATAATCTCCGGTAGTAATTGGCAAACCCTAAAAATCGCTGCACCTCCTTTACCGTGGTGGGAGTCGGCCAATTACGCACGGCTGCAAAGCGGTCACTCTCCATCTCCACCCCTGATGTGGAAATGCGATACCCTAGGAAGAAGACAGCCTGCTGTCTTCCACTCGTCTCCCTCCCGGATACGCACCAGGTTATACGCACTCCTGAGATCCAGTTTAGTGAAGAAGCGCGCCCCATGCATTGACTCAATCGCCGTGGCGATAAGAGGTAGCGGGTAACTGCACCTTACCGTGATTTGATTGAGACCTCTATTGTCAATGCACGGGCGCAGGAGGTGGGTGAAGTGGAGGACTGAATGTACCCCTGACGCAGGGATTCAGAGACATATGTCTCCATAGCCACTGTCTCCGCTTGCAACAGGGGATACACGTGACTCCTGGAAACCCCGTCGATGAGGTGGTAATTGAGTTGCCTTCTTTTTACAGAAGGCGAGAGCAAAATCGGCATATTCTGGGGGGATGCGCACGGTGGAGACCTGGTCTGTACTTTCCACCGTGGTAGCACCAACGGAAACCCCATTCACACCTCCCCGAGCACTCTCGCGACCACCCCGTGAGAGCCCTCTGTTGCCAGGAAATGGTGGGGTTATGACGAGCCAACCAGAGTGAGAGTAGGTGCAAAAATTTAGTTGAGAAGCAGGTGTGAAGAGTCAGTGAAAATCGTGATTGTCTGTGGTCTATTTCACAATCAGATGTTATGGGTAAGGGCTTTTTCTCCCCAGTAAGGCTCTTCTTCTCCGGTCTGCTGACGCAATCAGGTCCTCAAACTCAAGGAAGCGTCAGGGTGGGGAAGTTCTTCAAAAGGCACCCGTCTCCTCTGAGTCTGTCTCCACATCAGACATCATGTCTTCAGTTGCACCTGCAAAACGCTGCTTCTCTTCAGCAGAGAGTTATTTTTGGACCGACTTTCCAGAATCAGATTTTCCAGATTCTGTATAATTACAGGAGACAAGTTATTTTGCCATTAAACAACACTGGAATCTCAATAAGCAATACTGAAATCTCAATAAACAACACTGGAATCTCAATAAGCAACACTGGAATCTCAAATCTATAAAAGCACACTAGAATCTGTGGAACAAGTCTCAACTTTTCAATACTCAGTATTGTATTTAAAATGTATGGATTGGTTTACATTTATAAACTAATCTCTGGTGACGCTGGCTTCACTCTTTTATTTCCCGTTCCTTTGCTCTCTTTGTGTGGGGTGTCCGACGACGACTTATGCCTCTCTCTTTCAGTCCAATACCGATTTGCAGCTGCACCTGAGTCAGTGTGGTATATTAGCAGTGGTTATATGCATCAAAATCCTTGAGAATATTGTAAGATGTAGAACAATGTTACGATCAGTCCATGTGTTTATGACTCACTGTCTGTGTACCTTAATCTCAGTTGACTGACCAGCAGACAGTACATGGTGGACTGTTCTTCCTGAGGCATGACAAAGAAAAAACATGAAATTAAGTTCATGCATGATATTCTCACCACTATTTTGTGCAACATATTTGGACCATCAGCAAATGAAGAGGATTAAAATATTCAACATTAGCTAGTTCAAGTATCAGATACATTTCTACATCAACTGTTCAGAGGAAACTGCGTGAATCAGGCCTTCATGGTCAAATTGCTGCAAAGAAACCACTACTAAAGGACACCAATACAAAGAAGACACTTGCTTGGGCCAAGAAACACGAGCAATGGACATTAGACCGGTGGAAATCTGTTCTTTGGTCTGATGAGCTCAAATTTCAGATTTTTGGTTCCAACCGCCGTGTCTTTGTGTGACGCTGAGTAGGTGAACGGATATTCTCTGCATGTGTGGTTCCCACAGTGAAGCATGGAGGAGGAGGTGTGATGGTGTAGGGGTGCTTTGCTGGTGACACTATCAGTAATTTATTTAGAATTCACGGCACACTTAACCAGCATGGCTACCACAGCATTCTGCAGTGATACGCCATCCAATCTGGTTTGTGCTTAGTGAGACTATCATTTGTTTTTCAACAAGACAATGACCCAAAACACACCTCCAGGATGTGTAAGGGCTATTTGACCAAGAAGGAGAGGGATGGAGTGCTTCATCAGATAACCTGGCCACCACAATCACCCGACCTCAACCCAATTGAGATGGTTTGGGATGAGTTGGAACGCAGAGTGAAGGAAAAGCAGCCAACAAGTGCTCAGCATATGTGGGAACTCCTTCAAGACTGTTGGAAAAGCATTCCTCATGAAGCTGGTTGAGAGAATGCCAACAGTGTGCAAAGCTGTCATCAAGGCAAAGGGTGGCTACTTTGAAGAATCAAAAATATAAAATATATTTTGAAATCGTTTAACACTTTTTTGGTTACTACATGATTCCATATGTGTTATTTCATAGTTTAGATGTTTTCACTATTATTCTACAATGTAGAAAATCATAAAAATAAAGAAAAACCCTTGAATGAGTAGGTGTTTGCAACCTTATACTGGTACTGTACATTTGCACATTGGGAAACAGGCTATTTTATGCAGTGATAGGTAATAGGGTGCCATTTGGAATGCACATCTCCTGTGACTTTGAACATTTTGTCTCTCTTTAGTTTGTTTACCAACTATTTTTTGAAACCAATTACAATGTACTGTGAATAGGCTGCCACAGTGAGACTGAGACTAAACTGATGACTATGTGATGAAGTGCTGTAGACTTCAGAGATACATATTGGATAAGTCCCCAAATGGCACCCTATATAGTGCACTACTTTTGACCAGGGCCCATAGGACTGGGGTCAAAAGTAGTGCACTATATATGGATTAGGATGCCATTTGGGACAACGCCTTGATTTATCTCTAATATCTATTCTCTGGAAGAGGTCAAGAGGTGTTGAGTACTGAGTGTGTGAGAACCAAGGGATGAGCCATGTTTTATTGAATACTGACTGAGTCCACTGAGTAGTATGTGAAAGCAGCATGTCGTGACTGCAGGAGATTGTTCTAGCTAAGGAATGTTGTGTTGCGTGCAGACAGAGTGCAGTTGGACTGGTCTCTGGTCTCATGAGAGACCGTGTTTAATTATGTCGTCTAGCTGGTCTCTTGACCCTCACAGCTTCAGTGGCCTCAGTTTAGATCAAACAGACCTGCCTGCCATCCGACAGGTGATGTCTTTAGAGGCAGTCTCTGAAACAGCTCAGAAGGTTTACCTCAAAGTCTGATAATATGACTTTCAAGATATATGCTACATCTGAGGTCTTATCTCTTGGCTTAGTTGTTGCTTGGCGTTTTAACCGTTGATGTCCTTGTCGTCCCATTATTGGCTGTTTCATGTAAATGTCAAGTATTTCATGTCAATTTAAAGTATTTAAGCCCGTTCAAACATTGTGTGGCTTCGACTGTGTTAGCCTGCTGAGTAAAGCCTAGGCATTAGCCCGAGAAGCTAACGCACGTTTTCAGGTCTCAGACAAGCTTCACAGCTCCACCTCTGTTGCACTTGGGACTGCCTGTCTGCTGTTGTGGTGCCAGAACTCAGTATGATGTCAGCTGTTGTGGTGTCAGAACTCATTCTGCTGTCAGTTGTTGTGGTGACAGAACTGTCAGTTGTGGTGCCAGAACTCAGGACCAAATCTTGCGTGCACTGGTCCTCTACTCAGTCTACTTAGCACAGGCTTTCCCCATCACCTGTTGGGCTAAACCAACAGTCCTCTGAGGAAGAAAAGTGAAGGACCCTGGCTGGCTGGCTGACTGACCAGCACCCAGTCAGCCAGCCAGCCAGCACCCAGCCAGCACCCAGTCAGCCAGCCAGCCAGCACCCAGCCAGCACCCAGTCAGCCAGCCAGCCAGCACCCAGCCAGCACCCAGCCAGCCAGCCAGCCAGCACCCAGCCAGCCAGCCAGCACCCAGCCAGCACCCAGCCAGCACCCAGCCAGCACCCAGTCAGCCAGCCAGCCAGCACCCAGCCAGCCAGCACCCAGCCAGCCAGCCAGCCAGCACCCAGCCAGCCAGCACCCAGCCAGCCAGCCAGCCAGCACCCAGCCAGCCAGCACCCAGTCAGCCAGCACCCAGTCAGCCAGCACCCAGTCAGCCAGCCAGCCAGCACCCAGTCAGCCAGCCAGCCAGCACCCAGCCAGCCAGCACCCAGCCAGCCAGCCAGCCAGCACCCAGCCAGCCAGCACCCAGCCAGCCAGCCAGCACCCAGCCAGCCAGCCAGCCAGCCAGGCAGCGTTACAATCAATTACACACGGAGTTGAACTCAGCCGATTTCCAGTCAGATTTTCTATGCAAATGGTCTTATTATCATAGAGCCTGGACAATACAGCTCATTCAACCAGAAGTAGAACTTCTCAGCTGTCTTTTCTTTTGGTCAACGGGGATTTTTTTTCAAAGCTGGTACAGGAGAGGCACTGCAGGCGCTGGAATGTCTGCAGTGCCAAGCTGAATGGTATTTATAGACAGCTTGGTCACACAAGTTACTCATACCTAAACTGTTGCAGTAACTCCCGACATGGACTCATCTCCACATTAAACACATTTATTTCTAAATAATATATGACGTAGACAAATTCGATTTTTTTTTTCTTTGTTTACTTGTACACAATATTGTCAAGGCCAGTAATGACACAAACAGACCCCCACATTGGCTGTAACTCATGTGATCAGCAATGTCACCCACATGACTCCGCTTTAATGGGTTTCAGATTTTATTGTGCTTTGTAATACAATGTTCCACTGATACACAGAAATGGTGGCCAACAGAAAAAAACATATTTTCACCTTGGTCTTGTAGATAATACAGTTTATTCATTAACCATCTCTAAACCTTTCTCTTCACAGATTCTGGACAAAGCAGCGTACCCCAACTGCCTCTTTCTTCACATCTCTGTGGATTTGACCCTCTGACCTCTGAACATCTCTGACCCTAGTCGTCAGACTCCTACCACCCACTGTCACCATGCTTAAGAACAGCAAGGTGACCCTGGGACTCCCTCACAGTGATCCAGTCACTGAGTCAGTGGCGGACCTCCTGACCCTGGCTGAGCCCCTGGACTATAAGAGCAGCCGGATGAGTATGGGTCCCGGGGCCCAGACAGCCATGGGCAAGGGCCTGCTTCCTTCTCCAGGGGACGAAGAGGGGAGGCCGGCCTGGAACAGCAAGCTGCAGTACATCCTGGCCCAGGTTGGGTTTTCTGTAGGCCTAGGCAACGTCTGGAGGTTCCCTTACCTGTGTCAGAAGAATGGAGGAGGTGGGTACTGGAGATTCTGGGTACTGTAGTCTCTGGTGGGGAATAATGGGGAGAACCCAGTGTATCTTTATTTGACCTAAGTGAACTGTGTTACCTGTCTCTAACCACTAGGCTACCTGTCTCTAACCACTAAGCTACCTGTCTCTAACCACTAGGCTACCTGTCTCTAACCACTAGGCTACCTGTCCCTAACCACTGGGCTACCTGTCTCTAACCACTAGGCTACCTGTCTCTAACCACTAAGCTACCTGTCTCTAACCACTAGGCTACCTCCTCTAACCACTAGGCTACCTGTCTCTAACCACTAGGCTACCTCCTCTAACCACTAGGCTACCTGTCTCTAACCACTAGGCTACCTACTCTAACCACTAGGATACCTGTCTCTAACCACTAGGCTACCTGCCGCCCCTGACTACCTGTTAGTTCCCTTCAGTTGGTGTAGCCTACATAATCATTCCATTTAATAACATTGTTTATTTGACATTAATTTGCTTCCTCTGTGAACGCCGTCATGGGTCTGAGGTTGTTGCTGAAGATCATTAGTAACAGTTGATAATAGAAAAATAAACGTATGGATAATTCAATCATTATGGAGTGGGGTGCAGACCACGCCCTAACAGTTTGAACCTGACTGATGGCGCAATACTTGGCTGTGACGTCACACAGTTCCATGGTTAGTGCAGGCAGTAGACGAGGGTATAGCCTACTATTGTACACTAGTCCCCCTATTATAATTCTATGTACACTTATCTTCCAAACTTAACCATGGGTTGAAGAACTGAATGTGCCAAATTTTCAGAATGAATCAAACCATCGTTTTCTTTCTTTCGTGCACAAAGGCTCTCCAAACCGGTTTCTTTATGATTCATAAATACTTTCCTAAACCTGAAAAATCTACAAGATCAGGCTATTTTTTGATCACCTGTTGGTACTGAACAGAAGACGAATATTCATATATTTAGCTTTTTGTCATCGATCCCTACATAATATTCTGAACCCGTTCCCTTGATATATTCTAATGAGTCTGTCGACAAAATTACAACTTAAAGGTACACCGTATTTAAAAGGATGTCTTGAGATGGGGCGGCAGGTAGCCTACCCTAGTATACCCTAGTACTATAGTACCCTAGTATACCCTAGTACTATAGTACCCTAGTATACCCTAGTACTATAGTACCCTAGTATACCCTAGTACTATAGTACCCTAGTATACCCTAGTACTATAGTACCCTAGTATATGTCTTGAGATGGGGTGGCAGGTAGCCTAGTGGTTAGAGCGCGTATGACCTAATGCCATCACTGGTGTACTGCCCTAGGCTATACTAGTACTATAGTTCCCTAGTATACCCTAGTACTATAGTACCCTAGTATACTCTAGTACTATTATACCCTAGTACTATAGTACCCTAGTATACTAGTACTATAGTACCCTAGTATACTAGTACTATAGTACCCTAGAATACTAGTACTATAGTACCCTAGTATACTCTATTACTATAGTACCCTAGTATACCCTAGTACTATAGTACCCTAGTATACTCTAGTACTATAGTACCCTAGTATACCCTATTAATATAGTACCCTAGTATACTCTAGTACTATTATACCCTAGTACTATAGTACCCTAGTATACTAGTACTATAGTACCCTAGTATACTAGTACTATAGTACCCTAGAATACTAGTACTATAGTACCCTAGTATACTCTATTACTATAGTACCCTAGTATACCCTAGTACTATAGTACCCTAGTATACTCTAGTACTATAGTACCCTAGTATACCCTATTAATATAGTACCCTAGTATACCCTAGTACTATACCACCCTAGTATACCCTAGTATACCCTAGTACTATAGTACCCTAGTATACCCTAGTACTATAGTACCCTAGTATACCCTAGTACTATAGTACCCTAGTAGACTCTAGTACTATAGTACCCTAGTATACTCTAGTACTATAATACCCTAGTATACCCTAGTACTATAGTTCCCTAGTATACTCGAGTACTATTATACCCTAGTATTATAGTACCCTAGTATACTAGTACTATAGTACCCTAGTATACCCTATTACTATAGTACCCTAGTATACCCTATTACTATAGTACCCTAGTATACCCTATTACTATAGTACCCTAGTATACCCTATTACTATAGTACCCTAGTATACTCTAGTACTATAGTACCCTAGTATACTCTAGTACTATAGTACCCTAGTATACCCTAGTACTATAGTACCCTAGTATACCCTAGTACTATAGTACCCTTAGTATACCCTATTACTATAGTACCCTAGTATACCCTATTACTATAGTACCCTAGTATACCCTATTACTATAGTACCCTAGTATACCCTAGTACTATAGTACCCTAGTGTACCCTAGTACTATAGTACCCTAGTATACCCTAGTACTATAGTACCCTAGTATACCCTAGTACTATAGTACCCTAGTATACCCTATTGCTATAGTACCCTAGTATACCCTAGTACTATAGTACCCTAGTATACCCTAGTACTATAGTACCCTAGTATACCCTAGTACTATAGTACCCTAGTATACCCTAGTACTATAGTACCCTAGTATAACCTAGTACTACCGTCCACTGGGATACTGCCTTAGGCTATACTAGTAATAAAGTACCCTAGTATACCCTATTACACCCTCCACTGGGATACTGTCCTAGGCTATACTAGTAATATAGTACCCTAGTATACCCTAGTACTATAGTACCCTAGTATACCGTATTATTGTAGTACCCTAGTATACCCTATTACTATAGTACCCTAGTATACCCTAGTACTATAGTACCCTAGCATACCCTATTACTATAGTACCCTAGTATACCCTAGTACTATAGCACCCTAGTATACCCTATTACTATAGTACCCTAGAATACCCTAGTAATATAGTACCCTAGTATACCATAGTACTACCCTCCACTGGGATACTGTCCTACCCTAAACACTGCACTGTGTCAGCTCTGTGAACAGATACTCAGTCATAATTGAGTGCATTAGGCGTTTTGCAATAAACTGCACTTGGCATTCAGGAAATGAGGGCTACATTAGCTTAAATGCTGCAGATGTATTTTCTCTGTAATGTGACAGTGACACTATTTGCTTGGAGGACAATGAAGCAGTCATACTATGGTACCATACATCAACAGCATACTCATTCTCAGGATAATGATGTAGTTATGGGGAGCCCCCCCAGTTGTCATCCATCCCTGATGAAGTAGTCATGGAGGGCCCCCCCAGTTGTCATCCATCCCTGATGAAGGAGTCATGGAGCCCCCCCAGTTGTCATCCATCCCTGATGAAGGAGTCATGGAGGTCCCCCCCCAGTTGTCATCCATCCCTGATGAAGGAGTCATGGAGCCGCCCCCCCCCCCCAGTTGTCATCCATCCCTGATGAAGGAGTCATGGAGGTCCATACATGTACTGGATACACATCACAGAGTTGAGAGCCACCGTCTTAGGTTTCATATCTCACTGTCTCGTTCCTCTCTGATATTTCTCTTTAGATGTATAAATAGGCTAAATGGAACGTGTGTGTGTGTGTGTGTGTGTGTGTGTGTGTGTGTGTGTGTGTGTGTGTGTGTGTCCCAGTGAAACCGGACACCATTGTAGCCTCAAGTCCATTATTGTCCTAGTGAAGATGGAGTCTGATGCTCCTTGACTCTCTCTCTTTCTCCAAAGAGCAGTACAAAATGCCACTACATTGTGTTGACATCACGTTGTCTTCTCTCTCAACTGGACTTGTTGTTTGTGAGTGATGGTGATGCTCTGTGTGCACAGTGGAGCTAAAAGAGTTACAGTTTTAGTGGAAGACAGAGAGAGACAGTAGGTGGTGAGGCTGCAGGAGTAGTATTATTTATTTAACTAGGTAAGTCAGTTGAGAACAAATTCTTATTTACAATGACAGCCTACCCCAGCCAAACCCTAACCCAGATGATGCTGTGCCAGTTGTGCACCACCCTATGGGACTCCCACTCACAGCCAGTTATGATACAGCCTGGAATTGAACCAGGGTCTGTAGTGACACCTCCAGCACAGAAATGCAGTGCCTTAGACCACTGCGCCACACAGGAGACCGATAACAGAGGTCATGAAAAAGTAGTCTGGCTTTGTTTGGTTGGCTTGAGACATTTCTGAGCTAGCCTTTTCCTTCCATCCAAAAGGCTGTTTCAAGTTGACCTTTACTGATTGTAATTGACACTCTCTCTCTCCCCTCCCTACCTCCCTCCCTCCCTCCCTCCCTCCTCTCCTCTCTCAGGTGCGTACCTGGTCCCTTACTTTATCCTCCTCATTCTCATTGGGATCCCTCTGTTCTTTCTGGAGCTGGCGGTGGGACAGAGGATCCGGCGTGGGAGCATTGGAGTGTGGAACTATGTTTACCCTCAGCTAGGAGGCATCGGGGTCTCCAGTCTAATGGTGAGATGCACACACACACACACACACACACACACACACACACACACACACACACACACACACACACACACACACACACACACACACACACTCACTCAAGTTCCTTGGTGTCCTTATCACTAAGGAATTAACATGATCCACACACACTCACACAGTTGTGAAGAAGGCATGACAGCGCCTCTTCCCCCTCAGGAGGCTGAAAAGATTTGGCATGGGCCCTCACATCCTCAAAAAGTTCTACAGCTGCACCATTGAGAGCATATTGACTGGCTGCATCACCGCTTGGTACAGCGACTGCAAGGCACCCGACCGTAAAGCGCTACACTGGGGCTGAGCTCCCTGCCATCCAGGTCCTCTATACCAGGCGGTGTCAAGGGAATGCCCCAAAAATGGTCAAAGACTCCAGCCACCCAAGCCGAACTGTTCTCTCTGCTAGAGCACGGCAAACGGTACCAGTGCACCAAGTCTGGAACCAACAGAACCCTGAACAGCTTCTACCCCCAAGCCATAAGACTGATAAACAAGACTGCAGCTATGAGCTGCTGCTACTGTTTATTATCTATCCTGTTGTCTAATCACTTTATCTCTGCTTATATGTACATAGCTACCTCAGTTACCTCGTACCCCTGCACATCAACTTGTTACTGGTACTCTCTGTATATAGCCATGTTATTACCTCGTACTCCCTGTATCTAGCCATGTTAATTCCTTGTCCTCCCTGTATATAGTCATGTAATTACCTAGTACTCCCTGTATATAGTCATGCTATTACCTGATACTTCCTGTATATAGACGTGTTATTACCTGGTACTTCCTGTATATAGCCATGTTATTACCTGGTACTTCCTGTATATAGCCATGTTATTACCTGGTGCTCCCTGTACATAGCCATGTTATTGCCTGGTACTCCCTGTATATAGCCATGTTATTACCTGGTACTCCCTGTATATAGGCGTGTTATTACCTGGTACTTCCTGTATATAGCCACGTTATTACCTGGTACTTCCTGTATATTGCCGTGTTATTACCTGGTACTTCCTGTATGTAGCCATGTTATTTCCTGGTACGTCCTGTATATAGCCATGTTATTTCCTGGTACTTCCTGTATATAGCCATGTTACTACCTCGTACTTCCTGTATATAGCCATGTTATTTTTTACTTGTCATTGTTATTCATTATTCACTGTATGTATTTATTCCTTGTGTCACTATTTCTATTTCTTATTCATTTTGTATCTTTAACTCTGTATTGTTGAAAAAGGACACCTATTGTTTACAAAGTGTGTGACAAATAAAATTTGATTTGATTAGTGGCTTCCCTCAGAAGGTCTACCCACATTAGCAGCTTCCCTCAGAAAGCCTTCCCACAGTAGCAGCTTCCCTCAGAAAGCCTTCCCACAGTAGCAGCTTCCCTCAGAAAGCCTTCCCACAGTAGCAGCTTCCCTCAGAAGGCCTTCCCACAGTAGCAGCTTCCCTCAGAAGGCCTTCCCACAGTAGCAGCTTCCCTTAAATCAAATCAAATTTATTTATATAGCCCTTCTTACATCAGCTGATATCTCAAAGTGCTGTACAGAAACCCAGCCTAAAACCCCAAACTGCAAGCAATGCAGGTGTAGAAGCACGGTGGCTAGAAAGGCCAAAACCTAGGAAGAAACCTAGAGAGGAACCAGGCTATGAGGGGTGGCCAGTCCTCTTCTGGCTGTGCCGGGTGGAGATTATAACAGAACATGGCCAAGATGTTCAAATGTTCATAAATAACCAGCATGGTCAAATAATAATAATCACAGTAGTTGTCGAGGGTGCAACAAGTCAGCACCTCAAGAGTAAATGTCAGTTGGCTTTTCATAGCCGATCATTGAGAGTATCTCTACCGCTCCTGCTGTCTTTGGAGAGTTGAAAACAACAGGTCTGGGACAGGTAGCACGTCCGGTGAACAGGTCAGGGTTCCATAGCCGCAGGCAGAACAGTTGAAACTGGAGCAGCAGCACGGCCAGGTGGACAAGGAGTCATCAAGCCAGGTAGTCCTGAGGCATGGTCCTAGGGCTAAGGTCCTCCGAGAGAAAGAAAGATAGAAAGAAAGAATAAGAGAGAGCGTACTTAAATTCACACTGGACACCGGATAAGACAGGAGAAATACTCCAGATATAACAGACTGACCCTAGCCCCCCGACACATAAACTACTGCAGCAGAAATGAGGGAAGCTGCTACTGTGGGAAAGCCTTCTGTATTGGGCATTCGTCTTAGAATGAAGCATTGTATTAGGCATTTGTCTTAGAATGAAGCATTGTATTGGGCATTCGTCTTAGAATGAAGCATTGTATTGGGCATTTGTCTTAGAATTAAGCATTGTATTGGGCATTCGTCTTAGAATGAAACATTGTATTGGGCATTCGTCTTAGAATGAAGCATTGTATTGGGCATTCGTCTTAGAATGAAGCATTGTATTGGGCATTCGTCTAGAATGAAGCATTGTATTGGGCATACATTCTAAGTAGTATGCTGTACTGTGGATGTTGCATGTTGCAGTCAGTGCAGGAGGCCTTATAGCAATATGCAGCCCTGAGGTAGAGGCAGTGAGGGCTGAGGTAGAGGCAGTGAGAGCTGAGGCAGAGGCAGTGAGGGCTGAGGCAGAGGCAGTGAGAGCTGAGGCAGAGGCAGTGAGGGCTGAGGCAGAGGCAGTGAGGGCTGAGGCAGAGGCAGTGAGGGCTGAGGCAGGCTGGATGTAACACTAGGAGCTCAGCTCTGCCCAGAAGCTATAAATACGACCACAGACGACCAGCTAGACCACTGCTGGAAGAACACACTTCTATTATTCATAGACACTTCAGCTGTGGGCTACACGAGTGTCTGAGCAGAGAACACAGGAGAAGCGTTCCTGTTCGTATAGCCTACAGAATGTGAATTGAGTTGCCTTGTGTGTTGTGTGTTGGGTGTTGTGTTGGCTAGGAAAGCTGTGTGTTTGTGTAACCAGACTACACTACCCTTTGGTTGATGGAAACTCTGAAATGCTAAGGGTTTCCCCACAACGTTGCAAATTAACAATATAAATTCACCTGAATACAAAAAAAATAATTGAAGTTTTGTGGGTTGAGTAATAACAAAGGTTTCTTGGAAGACCTAAGGATCGTTCTACCTCTCCTGTCTCTCTCCAGGTGTGTGGCTTCGTGGGCCTTTACTACAACGTGATCATCGGCTGGAGTATCTTCTACTTTTTCCAGTCCTTCCAGTACCCACTGCCCTGGGCAGAGTGCCCCATCAGGGTGGTCAATGGAAGCCAAGCTAGTGAGTACAAAACACAGAATACTCTCAAAATGTACAGACAACTAACACTAACATGCTAGCGTAAATGCTAACGTGCAGACAACTAACACTAACATGCTAGCGTAAATGCTAACGTACAGACAACTAACACTAACATGCTAGCGTAAATGCTAACGTACAGACAACTAACACTAACATGCTAGCGTAAATGCTAACGTACAGACAACTAACACTAACATGCTAACGTAAATGCTAATGTGAGGTGAGTGGATGAGCTAAAGGCTAACATAGGGTTCCCTACCTCCTGCCTCTTGACTGACTGTGTGCTGCCAGCCGTCACTCCGCAGGGCATGCTGAATACTCACAGAGACTGGGTCATACGTTCTCACATGATGCAGCTCTCTCAGATCAGTTAAGGACTGTCCCACCCAGTTCAGCTCAGCAGATAGACGGCAGATAGACGGCAGACAGACAGATAGACAGCAAGACGGCAGATAGACAGATGACTGACAGACGGACGGACGGACGGACAGACAGATTCACTACCGCACCATCTTAGACTTTGCTCTATTTCTATTTCTCACTCCACATTTCTCAAACCTTGTCCCCCTCTCTCTCCTCCCCCTCTCACCCATCTCTCCTCTCTCTTCTCCTCCCTTTCTCCTCCTCCCCCTCTCTCCTCCCCCTCTCACCCCTCTCTCCTCTCTCCTTCCCTCTCTCCTCTCTCCTCCCCCTCTCACCCCTCTCTCCTCTCTCCTTCCCTCTCTCCTGTCTCCTCTCTCCTCCCCCTCTCACCCCTCTCTCCTCTCCCTCTCACCCCTTTCTCCTCTCTCCTTCCCTCTCTCCTCTCTCCTCCCTTTCTCCTCCTCCTCCCCCTCTCCCATCTCCCCTCTCTGCTCCCCCTCTCACCCCTCTCTCCTCTCTCCTTCCCTCTCTCCTCTCCCCTCTCACCTATCTCCTCCCCCTGCCACTCTCTCCTCCCCCTCTCACCCCTCTCTCCTCTCTCCTTCCCTCTCTCCTCTCTCCTCCCTTTCTCCTCCTCCTCCACCTCTCACCCCTCTCTCCTCTCTCCTTCCCTCTCACCTATCTCCTCCCCCTCTCCCCTTCTACTCCCCCTCTTTATCTTCCCCTCTCCTCTCTCCTCCCCCTTCTCCTCCTCCTCTCACCTATCTCCTCCCTCTCTACCCATCTCCTCCCCCATCTCCCCTTCTCGCCTCTCTCCTCTCCCCTCTCCCCTCTCTCCTCCCCCCTCTCCCCTCCTCTTCTAGTAATCGAACCGGAGTGTGAAAAGTCTTCTGCCACCACCTACTTCTGGTACCGGCAGACCTTGAACATCACCAGTACCATCGAGGACAGTGGAGGCCTCAACTGGAAGATGACCCTGTCCCTGTTCGCCGCCTGGCTCATCGTCTGTCTGGCAGTGATCAAGGGTATTCAGTCATCTGGGAAGGTAACAGGCTGAGACACATATACAGTTGAAGTCGGAAGTTTACATACACTTAGGTTGGAGTCATTAAAACTCGTTTTTCAACCACTCCACAAATTTCTTGTTAACAAACTATAGTTTTGGCAAGTTGGTTAGGACATCTACTTTGTGCATGACACAAGTCATTTTTCCAACAATTGTTTACAGACAGATTATTTCACTTATAATTCCCTGTATCACAATTCCAGTGGGTCAGAAGTTTACATACACTAAGTTGACTGTGCCTTTAAACAGCTTGGAAAAATCCAGAAAATGATGTCAGGGCTTTAGAAGCTTCTGATAGGCTAATTGACATCATTTGAGTCAATTGGAGGTGTACCTGTGGATGAATTTCAAGGCCTACCTTCAAACTCAGTGCCTCTTTGCTTAACATCATGGGAAAATCAAAAGAAATCAGCCAAGACATCAGAAAAAAAATGGTAGACCTCCACAAGTCTGGTTCATCCTTTGGAGCAATTTCCAAATGCCTGAAGGTATCACGTTCATCTGTACAAACAATAGTACGCAAGTATAAACACCATGGGACCACGCAGCCGGCATACCAGGAAGGAGACGTGTTCTGTCTCCTAGAGATGAACGTACTTTGGTGCGAAAAGTGCAAATCAATCCCAGAACAACACAAGGACCTTGCGAAGATGCTGGAGGAAACAGGTACAAAGTATCTATATCCACAGTCAAACGAGTCCTATATCGACATAACCTGAAAGGCTGCTCAGCAAGGAAGAAGCCACTGCTCCAAAACCATAATAAAAAACACAGACTACGGTTTGCAACTGCACATGGGAACAAAGATCGTACTTTTTGGAGAAATGTCCTCTGGTCTGATGAAACTAAAATAGAACTGTTTGGCCATAATGACCATTTTTATGTTTGGAGGAAAAAGGGGGAGGCTTGCAAGCCAAAGAACACCATCCCAACCGTGAAGCACGGGGGTGGCAGCATCATGTTGTGGGGGTGCTTTGCTGCAGGAGGGACTGGTGCACTTCACAAAATAGATGGCTTCATGAGGAAGGAAAATTATGTGGATATATTGAAGCAACATCTCAAGACATCAGTCAGGAAGTTAAAGCTTGGTCGCAAATGGGTCTTCCAAATGGACAATGACCCCAAGCATACTTCCAAAGTTGTGGCAAAATGGCTTAAGTGCAAACAAAGTCAAGGTATTGGAGTGGCCATCACCAAGCCCTGACCTCAATCCTATAGAACATTTGTGGGTAGAACTGAAAAAGCGTGTGCAAGCAAGGAGGCATACAAACCGGACTCAGTTACACCAGCTCTGTCAAGATGAATGGGCCAAAATTCACCCAACTTAAAGTGGGAAGCTTGTGGAATGCTACCCGAAACGTTTGACCCAAGTTAAACAATTTAAAAGCAATGCTACCAAATACTAATTGAGTGTATGTAAACTTTTGACCCACTGGGAATGTGATGAAAGAAATAAAAGCTGAAATAAATCATTCTCTCTACTATTATTCTGACATTTCACATACTTAAAATAAAGTGGTGATCCTAACTGACCTAAGACAGGGATTTTTTACTAGGATTAAATGTCAGGAATTGTGAAAAGCTCAGTTTAAATGTATTTGGCTAAGGTGTATGTATACATCTGACTTCAACGTTACATACAGTACATATGTGTTTATAAACTGGGTGTTTCCAGCCCTGAATGCTAATGGGCTGATAGCCGTGGTATATCAGACATAATAAACTGGGTGGTTTGAGCCCTGAATGCTAATGGAATGACAGCTGTGGTATATCAGACATAATAAACTGGCTGGTTTGAGCCCTGAATGCTAATGGACTGACAGCTGTGGTATATCAGACCATATACCACATGTATGACAAAACATTTATTTTTACTGCTCTAATTACGTTTGTAACCAGTTTATAATAGCAATAAGGCACATCGGTGGTTTGTGATATATGGCCAATATACCACGGCTAAGGGCTGTATCCAGACACTCCGCGATGCGTCGTGCATAAGAATATCCCTTAGCCATGGTATATTGGCCATATACCACACCTCCTCGTGCCTTATTGCTTAAATACACTATCTGAAGGTATATATGGCTCTGGATAGGTACAGGGCCGGGGTCCTTGTCTTCCAACTGCTACTGTATGTTGTTGTAACGTTGTTGTTGTAACGTTTATTATGTCTGTGGGGGAGGGGTTACTTGAAAAAGAAACACTGGTATTGCTGAACTTTCTACTTTGTGGGCTCAAGAGATCTATTCAGTTGTTTGTGGAGTGTTAGAGAATACTAGTGTGCTGGAGTTTCTACTGTTTCAAATCCAGATATTTCCCTATAGACGTTCAATAACTACCACACTGTATGAACATGTGTCCTGTCATGTGTGTACGTCTAGTGATTTTCATGAAGAGTTTTATACTGGCTAAACTGTGATGCAGCTTATGGTGAGAAAGGTTAAAATGCTAAGCATATCACGATTCAATACTATTTCTGTATTTTCTTATGTTATGGGGAAAGAAGCACGCAAAATGTATGAGATTAGTCTTTATTTTTATTTAACCTTTATTTAACTAGGCATGTCTTAAGAGGTTAGTCTTAAGAGGCCACTAGGCTCAGTGTGGTTATATAATACACTATATATACAAAAGTATGTGGACGCCCCTTCAAATTAGTGGATTCGGCTATTTCAGCCACACCCGTTGCTGACAGGTGTATAGAATCAAGCACACAGCCATGCAATCTCCATAGACAAACATTTACAGTAGAATAGCCTTACTGAGGAGCTACCTGTAAGTGACTTTCAACGTGGCACCGTCATAGGATGCCACCTTTCCAACAAGTCAGTTCATCAGGTTTCTGCCCTGCTAGAGCTGCCCCGGTCAACTGTAAGTGCTGTTATTGTGAAGTGGAAACATCTAGTAACAACAACGCCTCAGCCGCTAAGTGGTTGGCCACACAAGCTCACAGAACGGGACCGCTGAGTGCTGAAGCGTGTAGCACGTAAAAATAGTCTGTCCTCAGTTGCAACACTCACTACCGAGTTCCAAACTGCCTCTGGAAGCAACGTCAGCACAAGAACTGTTAGTCGGGAGCTTTATGAAATGGGTTTCAAAGGCCGAGCAGCCGCACACAAGCCTAAGATCACCATGCACAATGCCAAGCGTTGGCTGGAGTGGTTTAAAGCTCGCCACCATT
>NC_042984.1:6686181-6746181 GCF_901001165.1 Salmo trutta | reverse complement strand
GGATAGGAAACTCTGGTCGCAGTGCAGTGTTTGTCCTGCGGTATTTTGTTCCTCATCCTTGATTTATAATGTGGATTAGGGATATGCTTTATATGAAGGACACTCAACTATCATTAATGAATGGATTCAGAGCCTCTGTACTGTACAATATCCTTCATTTACTGTGTCATTAGTATTCACTATGACTGAACATGTGGTTGTTGTCGCCCTCTAAAGGCTGACTGAGGTACTCATGTCTAATAATGTATTTTTCCTCTGAAGGTAGACATTTGCCAGAAATGTCTATTAGAGCATGATTGTGTGTGGAGCATTAAGTTGTTGACCTTTGCTCCCTCTACCCCATGACCTCTAACCTCAAATGGGTGGCAGGTAGCCTAGTGGTTAGAGCGTTGGACCAGTTGGTTTAAATACCGGCGCCAAACACATCAAAAGTTGCTTAACCCTAATTTGCTCCAGGGGTGCTGTACTGCTATGGCTAACCCTGTAAAACTGCACATTTCTGGTGTACGTGACAATAAAACCTACTTTATTTTGACCTCTTAACCCCAGTTAGAGAAGATGCTGGAGCCCCAGGTTTGGAGGGAGGCGGCCACCCAGGTGTTCTTCGCTCTGGGCCTTGGGTTCGGAGGGGTCATAGCCTTCTCCAGCTACAACAAGCGGGACAACAACTGCCACTTTGACGCAGCGCTGGTCTCTATCATCAACTTCATCACCTCCATCCTGGCTACGCTGGTGGTGTTCGCCGTGCTGGGGTTCAAGGCCAACATCATGAACGAGAAATGTGTTGTGGAGTGAGTATATCTAGCCTGGTCCCAGATCTGTCTGTGCTGTCTTCTGGTCCCAGATCTGTCTGTGCTGTCTTCTGGTCCCAGATCTGTCTGTGTTGTCTTCTGGTCCCAGATCTGTTTGTGCTGTCTTCTGATCCCAGATCTGTTTGTGCTGGAGTAAATCTGCTATATAATCCTGATTTATAATTATGTGTCGTTGGAGTAAATCTGCTGTCCACTCAGTCGTTCCTCTTGTCTTTACGTTTGAATCATTATGGGACAATTTATGTCTGTTTTGCATATTAATTGTAAAAAGCTTAAATGCCAGGATTCAATCCAACGCAGCACTAATGACCTGGGCACAGCAATAAACTTTTAGAAACAATCCACCAGACATTGGCTGAGATGGGGATCTCTGTAAACACTGCAGATGTTGGCTCATGCATAAAAACACTTCAAAGAAAAGTGCACAGATCGTTAATCTGTGTTTGTTTGAATTCCGATCTCACTCTTGTCAACAGAGAACTCAACCAAACTCAAATCATTTAATCAAACTCAAATGGCATATCCAATGGCATATTGTCATTGTAAAATAGATGAGGTTCTTCTTCAGTACTAACCGTACCTTCCTCTCCTCTCTCCTCCTGTCTACAGGAATGCAGAGAAGATCCTAGGTTACCTTAAATCAGGTGTGTTGAGTCTTGAGCTGATTCCTCCCCACGTCAACTTCTCTCACCTGTCAGCTTTGGACTACCAGGAGATGTATGGAGTGATCAAGACTGTCAAGGAGGACAGCTTCGATCAGCTAGGACTGGACCCCTGTATACTGGAGGACGAACTCAACAAGGTATGTTGGCCATGGGGTAAGTTGAGTTGATGGCCATGGGGTAAGTTGAGTCATTGGCCATGGGGTAAGTTGAGTCGATGGCCATGGGGTAAGTTGAGTCATTGGCCATGGGGTAAGTTGAGTCATTGGCCATGGGGTAAGTTGAGTTGTTGGCCATGGGGTAAGTTGAGTCGTTGGCCATGGGGTAAGTTGAGTCGTTGGCCATGGGGTAAGTTGAGTCGTTGGCCATGGGGTAAGTTGAGTCGATGGCCATGGGGTAAGTTGAGTCGTTGGCCATGGGGTAAGTTGAGTTGTTGGCCATGGGGTAAGTTGAGTTGTTGGCCATGGGGTAAGTTGAGTCGATGGCCATGGGGTAAGTTGAGTTGTTGGCCATGGCGTAAGTTGAGTCGTTGGCCATGGGGTAAGTTGAGTCGTTGGCCATGGGGTAAGTTGAGTTGTTGGCCATGGGGTAAGTTGAGTCGTTGGCCATGGGGTAAGTTGAGTTGTTGGCCATGGGGTAAGTTGAGTCGTTGGCCATGGGGTAAGTTGAGTTGTTGGCTATGGGGTAAGTTGAGTCGTTGGCCATGGGGTAAGTTGAGTTGTTGGCCATGGGGTAAATTGAGTTGTTGGCCATGGGGTAAGTTGAGCCGATGACCATGGGGTAAGTTGAGCCGATGGCCATGGTGTAAGTTGAGCCGATGGCCATGGGGTAAGTTGAGCCGATGGCCATGGCGTAAGTTGAGTCGTTGGCCATGGGGTAAGTTGAGTTATTGGCCATGGGGTAAGTTGAGTCGTTGGCCATGGGGTAAGTTGAGTCGTTGGCCATGGGGTAAGTTGAGTCGATGGCCATGGGGTAAGTTGAGTCGTTGGCCATGGGGTAAGTTGAGTTGTTGGCCATGGGGTAAGTTGAGTTGTTGGCCATGGGGTAAGTTGAGTCGATGGCCATGGGGTAAGTTGAGTTGTTGGCCATGGCGTAAGTTGAGTCGTTGGCCATGGGGTAAGTTGAGTTGTTGGCCATGGGGTAAGTTGAGTCGTTGGCCATGGGGTAAGTTGAGTCGTTGGCCATGGGGTAAGTTGAGTCGTTGGCCATGGGGTAAGTTGAGTCGATGGCCATGGGGTAAGTTGAGTCGTTGGCCATGGGGTAAGTTGAGTTGTTGGCCATGGGGTAAGTTGAGTTGTTGGCCATGGGGTAAGTTGAGTCGTTGGCCATGGGGTAAGTTGAGTCGATGGCCATGGGGTAAGTTGAGTTGTTGGCCATGGGGTAAGTTGAGTCGTTGGCCATGGGGTAAGTTGAGTTGTTGGCCATGGGGTAAGTTGAGTCGTTGGCCATGGGGTAAGTTGAGTCGTTGGCCATGGGGTAAGTTGAGTTGTTGGCCATGGGGTAAGTTGAGTTGTTGGCCATGGGGTAAGTTGAGCCAATGGTCATGGGGTAAGTTGAGCCGATGACCATGGGGTAAGTTGAGCCGATGGCCATGGTGTAAGTTGAGTTGTTGGCCATGGGGTAAGTTGAGTTGTTGGCCATGGGGTAAGTTGAGCCAATGGTCATGGGGTAAGTTGAGCCGATGACCATGGGGTAAGTTGAGCCGATGGCCATGGTGTAAGTTGAGCCGATGGCCATGGGGTAAGTTGAGCCGATGGCCATGGCGTAAGTTGAGTCGTTGGCCATGGGGTAAGTTGAGTTATTGGCCATGGGGTAAGTTGAGTCGATGGCCATGGGGTAAGTTGAGTCGTTGGCCATGGGGTAAGTTGAGTCGTTGGCCATGGGGTAAGTTGAGTCGTGAGCCGATGGTCATGGGGTAAGTTGAGCCAATGACCATGGGGTAAGTTGAGCCGATGGTCATGGGGTAAGTTGAGCCAATGGTCATGGGGTAAGTTGAGCCGATGCTTGAGCCAATGGCAAGTTGAGCAAATTGAAACGTTTTCTTCCCAGGCGAAATGCAAGGCATTATCATGCGGATAATATGGTAACAACAGGGCATAGCCTATGTTAAAAGTGTTTTAAAAAGTGCACAGTGTTTGTTAGGTGTTAAGCCTGTGTTAAAATATGCTTACAATGATTAGAAGACCCAAAAAGTATTGTGATTGTGTTGAATTGTGTTTGGTAAATGAAGATAGACATGATTTTAAAAAGGTAGTGGTAATATTTCAAGGCTTATCTTACCCTGTCCCGAGGTTCAATTTACCGCGGCTCAACTTACCCCGGGTATGGGGGAAACTGGCACAATAAACTGTCATGTTTACATTATTATGTCAAGGGATAAAAAAACTTCCTGAAATATATGTAAATATCTCTGTTAGAAAGAATACCGCTTGACGGAGTGATGCTGAATGTAAAACATGGCTCTTTTTACCCCACTCTACCCTACATAAAACATCTCTGTTGGTTTCTCTCTCTCTCTACCTCTCTCTTTCTCTCTCTCTCTCTCTCTCTCTCTCTCTCTCTCTCCAGGCAGTGCAGGGTACAGGCCTGGCCTTCATTGCCTTCACTGAGGCCATGACCCACTTCCCTGCCTCTCCCTTCTGGTCTGTTATGTTCTTCTTCATGCTGATTAACCTGGGGCTGGGGTCCATGATCGGCACCATGACAGGGATCACCACACCTGTACTGGACGCCTTTCCCAAGATCCGCAAGGAGTTCCTCTGTGGTGAGGCTTCTACTGATTGGTTGGTTGTTTGATTGGTATCGATATATTGATTATTTATCGGTCATTAGTCAAAGGTTTGTTGGCATCAGCAAATGGCTGTTGAAAGAAGCGATGCCTTACTTTGCATTGGTAAGCATTAGAGATGTAGTCACATAATCAGCCTAATATCTTTCCTCTCAACTATTCAAGTTTCATTTGTTTTAGCCTAGTGGTTAGAGACAGGTAGCCTAGTGGTTAGAGACAGGTATCCTAGTGGTTAGAGACAGGTATCCTAGTGGTAAGAGACAGGTATCCTAGTGGTAAGAGACAGGTATCCTAGTGGTTAGAGACAGGTAGCCTAGTGGTTAGAGGAGGTAGCCTAGTGGTTAGAGACAGGTAGCCTAGTGGTTAGAGACAGGTAGCCTAGTGGTTAGAGGAGGTATCCTAGTGGTTAGAGGCAGGTAGCCTAGTGGTTAGAGGAGGTAGCCTAGTGGTTAGAGGCAGGTAGCCTAGTGGTTAGAGGAGGTAGCCTAGTGGTAAGAGACAGGTAGCCTAGTGGTTAGAGACAGGTAGCCTAGTGGTAAGAGACAGGTATCCTAGTGGTAAGAGACAGGTATCCTAGTGGTTAGAGACAGGTAGCCTATTGGTTAGAGGAGGTATCCTAGTGGTTAGAGACAGGTAGCCTAGTGGTTAGAGACAGGTATCCTAGTGGTTAGAGGCAGGTAGCCTAGTGGTTAGAGACAGGTAGCCTAGTGGTTAGAGACAGGTATCCTAGTGGTTAGAGGCAGGTAGCCTAGTGGTTAGAGACAGGTAGCCTAGTGGTTAGAGACAGGTATCCTAGTAGTTAGAGACAGGTAGCCTATTGGTTAGAGGAGGTATCCTAGTGGTTAGAGGCAGGTAGCCTAGTGGTTAGAGACAGGTATCCTAGTGGTTAGAGGCAGGTATCCTAGTGGTTAGAGACAGGTAGCCTATTGGTTAGAGGAGGTATCCTAGTGGTAAGAGACAGGTATCCTAGTGGTTAGAGACAGGTAGCCTAGTGGTAAGAGACAGGTATCCTAGTGGTTAGAGCAGGTAGCCTAGTGGTTAGAGACAGGTAGCCTAGTGGTAAGAGACAGGTATCCTAGTGGTTAGAGCAGGTAGCCTAGTGGTTAGAGACAGGTATCCTAGTGGTTAGAGACAGGTAGCCTAGTGGTTAGAGGCAGGTAGCCTAGTGGTTAGAGGCAGGTATCCTAGTGGTTAGAGACAGGTAGCCTAGTGGTTAGAGGCAGGTAGCCTAGTGGTAAGAGACAGGTATCCTAGTGGTTAGAGACAGGTATCCTAGTGGTTAGAGGAGGTAGCCTAGTGGTTAGAGGCAGGTATCCTAGTGGTTAGAGACAGGTAGCCTAGTGGTTAGAGCAGGTAGCCTAGTGGTTAGAGACAGGTAGCCTATTGGTTAGAGGAGGTATCCTAGTGGTTAGAGACAGGTAGCCTAGTGGTTAGAGACAGGTAGCCTAGTGGTTAGAGACAGGTATGCTAGTGGTTAGAGACAGGTATCCTAGTGGTTAGAGACAGGTAGCCTAGTGGTTAGAGACAGGTAGCCTAGTGGTTAGAGACAGGTAGCCTGGTGGTTAGAGACAGGTAGCTTAGTGGTTAGAGACAGGTAGCCTAGTGGTTAGAGACAGGTAGCCTAGTGGTTAGAGGAGGTAGCCTAGTGGTTAGAGCAGGTAGCCTAGTGGTTAGAGTAGGCAGCCTAGTGGTTAGAGACAGGTAGCCTAGTCGTTAGAGTGTAGGGGCGGCAGGTAGCCTAGTGGTTAGAGTGTAGGGGCGGCAGGTAGCCTAGTGGTTAGAGTGTAGGGGCGGCAGGGAGCCTAGTGGTTAGAGTGTAGGGGCGGCAGGGAGCCTAGTGGTTAGAGTGTAGGGGCGGCAGGTAGCCTAGTGGTTAGAGTGTAGGGGCAGCAGGTAGCCTAGTGGTTAGAGTGTTGGGCCAGTAACCAAAAGGTTGCTGGATCGAATCCCTGAACTGACAAGGTAAAAAAATCTGTCGTACTGTCCCTGAACAAGGTTGTTAACCTACTGTTCCACGGTAGGCCGTCATTGTAAATATTCCTCTTCCTCCTCTTCCTCCTGATTCCTCCTCCTGTCTTCCTCCTCTCTCCTCCTGTCTTCCTCCTCTCTCCTCCTTCTGTCTTCCTCCTCTTCCTCCTGATTCCTCCTCCTTCTGTCTTCCTCCTCTTCCTCCTGATTCCTCCTCCTTCTGTCTTCCTCCTCTTCCTCCTCTTCCTCCTGATTCCTCCTCTTCCTCCTGACTCCTCCTCTTCCTCCTCCTCTCTCCTCCTTCTGTCTTCCTCCTCTTCCTCCTGATTCCTCCTCTTCCTCCTGACTCCTCCTCTTCCTCCTCCTTCTCTCGTCCTCCTCTTCTTCCTATTCCTCTTCCCCTTCTCAGTTGGTTGTTGCATTGTGGCGTTCTTCTGCGGCCTGCTGTTCGTCCAGCGCTCCGGGAACTACTTTGTGACCATGTTTGATGACTACTCAGCTGGCCTGCCTCTCACTGTGGTGGTTATACTGGAGAATATATCTGTGGCCTGGATCTACGGCACCAAGAGGTACTGGATACATAACATGACACGGCACTTACATATTACTTTATAGCCACGGACAAATGGATTTGTAGATTTGTATCGTGATGAATGTGTTCAAACTTGTTTTTGTTCTTCCCCACATTAATCTCCCTCCCTCCCTCCCTCCCTCCCTCCCTCCCTCCCTCCCTCCCTCCCTCTGTCTCTCTCTTTCCCTCCCTCCCTCCCTCCCTCCCTCCCTCCCTCCCTCTCTCTCTCTCTTTCCCTCTTTCCCTCCCTCCCTCCTTCTCTCTCTCTCCCTCTCTCTCTCTCTCTCTCTCTCTCAGGTTCATGCAGGATCTAGAGGACATGTTAGGTTTCAGACCCTACTCTTTCTATTTCTATATGTGGAAGTACGTGTCTCCTGCCTGTCTCACCGTGCTCATCGTTGCCACTGTGATAGAGATGGCCGTCAGTCCTGCAGGGTACAACGCCTGGGTGGAGGAACTGGTCAGTGAATCATCTCTCTCGTGGTAGCTTCTCTGTCTCGTTCTCTTTTTTATCCTCTTTCATACTCCTTCTATCTGCTTTGTATTTCAGATGTGTATTTGCTTGCCCTTTTAAATGTTCTGTTCTAAGACTTTCCTGCCAGTTCAATGATTGTTTAGATAGTACATGTATGTTTAATTATTTAATACATTCACTCACTCTCTCCTCTCTCCTTCCTCTTGTCCTCCCCCCCCCACTAGGCGTCGGAGAAGTTCCTCTCCTACCCTCCGTGGGCTCTGGGTGTGGCCTACTCCCTCATCATCGCCGCCATGCTTCCTCTCCCCTGCGTCTTCATCGCCCGCCACTTCAACCTGCTCTCTGACGGCTCCAACAAGCTGTCCGTCTCCTACCGTAAAGGCATGACCAAGGACCTCTCTGGCCTAGAGGAAGAGAACGAGTCTCGCTTCATCCTCAGTAAAGGCACCCCCAGCCCCAGCCCCTCGCCCATGCCTTCTCACCGCCCCAACCTGGGGCCTGGCGGAGCCCAGGAGATGACCAACACGGCTGGATATGGTACCGGGACACCGACCAAGACGGGTTATCAGAATATTCATTCGCCAGAGTCCGAACTATGATTGATCTGACTGACTGAAGCACAACACACCCTATCTATCAAACACAACTCGAGAGAGAGAGAGAGAGAGAGAGAGAGAGAGAGCGAGAGAGAGAGAGAGAGAGAGAGAGAGAGAGAGAGAGAGAGAGAGAGAGAGAGAGAGAGAGAGAGAGCACTGCCGGGGGAGGTTTTAGTGTAACCTCCACTTCATCCCTCCATTACAGAACAGCATCTCTCCATCCTCCAGAATTAGGATCTCTTCTTCTCCAGGTAATGTGGTTAAGATGTGTACGGTGTGTTTTGGTGTAACTGTGTTAAAGTCAAAGTGTCCCAAACACTGCAATACGACGGTCAAACTGATCATAGACCTTCAGTGTTTTTGTTTGAGCTAGGTTTATTTTGGGTGATGGAAGGAGCTGTGTTATCTCAGGAAGAAGCTCATAAAGTCCTTTCTTCATTCCATAAAAGAGGACTATATCTCATAGAGTAGAAGGGGATTCAGACTAGCACACAGCCTTTTTCATTTCACGAAGCATCACTTTCTTCTCTCCCTTTTATCACATGAAACAATCTCTACAGACCCTCTTAGTGGAAATGTGACCTGGTCTGCATCCTAAATGAAACCCTATGGGCTCTGGTCAAAAATAGTGCACTATATAGGGAATAGGGGTCCATAGGACTCTGGTCAAAAGTAGCACACTATATAGGGAATAGGGGTCCATAGGACTCTGGTCAAAAGTAGCACACTATATAGGGAATAGGGGTCCATAGGACTCTGGTCAAAAGTAGCACACTATATAGGGAATAGGGTGCCATTTGGGAAGCATCCTCAGTAGTAAATCATTCTTCTAAAGCGTCGTACCTTAACTCTTAAAGGTGAGCTATTGTACCCATCCAGTAAAATGGATCACCTTCCATCTTTATGTTATTTACAATGTGTTGTGAGACCTATAAATCATTGTGTTGACATGTAAACCTACATGTAGGAGATGAAGGATTAGCCTGAAGACGAAGCTGTAAAGAACAGCCCTCTCTCTCTCTACTGTTCACCTAGCTGTAAAGAACAGCCCTCTCTCTCTCTACTGTTCACCTAGCTGTAAAGAACAGCCCCCTCTCTCTCTCTACTGTTCACCTAGCTGTAAAGAACAGCCCTTTCTCTCTCTACTGTTCACCTAGCTGTAAAGAACAGCCCTCTCTCTCTCTACTGTTCACCTAGCTGTAAAGAACAGCCCCCTCTCTCTCTCTACTGTTCACCTAGCTGTAAAGAACAGCCCCCCTCTCTCTCTACTGTTCACCTAGCTGTAAAGAACAGCCCCCCTCTCTCTCTACTGTTCACCTAGCTGTAAACACAGCCCCCCTCTCTCTCTACTGTTCACCTAGCTGTAAAGAACAGCCCCCCCTCTCTCTACTGTTCACCTAGCTGTAAAGAATAGCCCCCTCTCTCTCTACTGTTCACCTAGCTGTAAAGAACAGCCCCCCTCTCTCTACTGTTCACCTAGCTGTAAAGAACAGCCCCCCCTCTCTCTCTAGTGTTCACCTAGCTGTAAAGAACAGCCCCCCCACTCTCTCTCTACTGTTCACCTAGCTGTAAAGAACAGCCCCCCCCCCCCTCTCTCTCTACTGTTCACCTAGCTGTAAAGAACAGCCCCCCCTCTCTCTACTGTTCACCTAGCTGTAAAGAACAGCCCCCTCTCTCTCTCTACTGTTCACCTAGCTGTAAAGAACAACCCCCCTCTTTCTCTACTGTTCACCTAGCTGTAAAGAACAGCCCCCTCTCTCTACTGTTCACCTAGCTGTAAAGAACAGTTCCCTCTCTCTACTGTTCACCTAGCTGTAAATAACAGCCCCCTTTCTCTCTCTCTCTACTGTTCACCTAGCTGTAAAGAACAGCCCCCCCTCTCTCTCTACTGTTCACCTAGCTGTAAAGAACAGCCCCCCTCTCTCTCTACTGTTCACCTAGCTGTAAAGAACAACCCCCCTCTCTCTACTGTTCACCTAGCTGTAAAGAACAGCCCCCTCTCTCTCTACTGTTCACCTAGGTGTAAAGAACAGCCCCCTCTCTCTCTACTGTTCACCTAGCTGTAAAGAACAGCCCCCCCTCTCTCTACTGTTCACCTAGCTGTAAAGAACAGCCCTCTCTCTCTCTACTGTTCACCTAGCTGTAAAGAACAACCCCCCTCTCTCTACTGTTCACCTAGCTGTAAAGAACAACCCCCCTTCTCTCTCTACTGTTCACCTAGATGTAAAGAACAGCCCCCTCTCTCTCTACTGTTCACCTAGCTGTAAAGAACAACCCCCCTCTCTCTACTGTTCACCTAGCTGTAAAGAACAGCCCCCCCCTCTCTCTCTACTGTTCACCTAGCTGTAAAGAACAACCCCCCTCTCTCTACTGTTCACCTAGCTGTAAAGAACAACCCCCCTCTCTCTACTGTTCACCTAGCTGTAAAGAACAGTCCCCTCTCTCTCTACTGTTCACCTAGCTGTAAAGAACAACCCCCTCTCTCTACTGTTCACCTAGCTGTAAAGAACAACCCCCCCTCTCTCTCTACTGTTCACCTAGCTGTAAAGAACAACCCCCCTCTCTCTACTGTTCACCTAGCTGTAAAGAACAGCCCCCCCTCTCTCTCTACTGTTCACCTAGCTGTAAAGAACAGCCCCCCCCTCTCTCTACTGTTCACCTAGCTGTAAAGAACAGCCCCCTCTCTCTCTACTGTTCACCTAGCTGTAAAGAACAGCCCCCCTCTCTCTCTACTGTTCACCTAGCTGTAAAGAACAGCCCCCTCTCTCTCTACTGTTCACCTAGCTGTAAAGAACAGCCCCCTCTCTCTCTACTGTTCACCTAGGTGTAAAGAACAGCCCCCTCTCTCTCTACTATTCACCTAGCTGTAAAGAACAGCCCCCCTCTCTCTCTCTACTGTTCACCTAGCTGTAAAGAACAGCCCCCCTCTCTCTCTCTACTCTTCACCTAGCTGTAAAGAACAGCCCCCTCTCTCTACTGTCCACCTAGCTGTAAAGAACAGCCTCCCCTCTCTCTCTACTGTTCACCTAGCTGTAAAGAACAGCCCCCTTTCTCTCTCTCTCTACTGTTCAACTAGCTGTAAAGAACAGCCCCCCTCTCTCTCTACTGTTCACCTAGCTGTAAAGAACAACCCCCCTCTCTCTACTGTTCACCTAGCTGTAAAGAACAGCCCCCTCTCTCTCTACTGTTCACCTAGCTGTAAAGAACAGCCCCCTCTCTCTCTACTGTTCACCTAGCTGTAAAGAACAGCCCCCCTCTCTCTGTCTACTGTTCACCTAGCTGTAAAGAACAGCCCCACCTCTCTCTCTCTCTACTGTTCACCTAGCTGTAAAGAACAGCCCCCGATCTCTCTCTCTCTACTGTTCACCTAGCTGTAAAACACAGCCCCCCTCTCTCTACTGTTCACCTAGCTGTAAACACAGCCCCCCTCTCTCTACTGTTCACCTAGCTGTAAACACAGCCCCCCCTCTCTCTCTACTGTTCACCTAGCTGTAAACACAGCCCCCCCTCTCTCTCTACTGTTCACCTAGCTGTAAACACAGCCCCTCTCTCTCCCTACTGTTCACCTAGCTGTAAAGAACAGCCCCCCTCTCTCTCTCTACTGTTCACCTAGCTGTAAAGAACAACCCCCCACTCTCTACTGTTCACCTAGCTGTAAAGAACAGCCCCCCTCTCTCTCTACTGTTCACCTAGCTGTAAAGAACAACCCCCCTCTCTCTACTGTTCACCTAGCTGTAAAGAACAGCCCCCTCTCTCTCTACTGTTCACCTACCTGTAAAGAACAGCCCCCTCTCTCTCTACTGTTCACCTAGCTGTAAAGAACAGCCCCCCCTCTCTCTACTGTTCACCTAGCTGTAAAGAACAGCCCTCTCTCTCTCTACTGTTCACCTAGCTGTAAAGAACAACCCCCCTCTCTCTACTGTTCACCTAGCTGTAAAGAACAACCCCCCCTCTCTCTCTACTGTTCACCTAGATGTAAAGAACAGCCCCCCCCTCTCTCTCTACTGTTCACCTAGCTGTAAAGTACAGTCCCCCCTCTCTCTCTACTGTTCACCTAGCTGTAAAGAACAACCCCCCTCTCTCTACTGTTCACCTAGCTGTAAAGAACAACCCCCCTCTCTCTACTGTTCACCTAGCTGTAAAGAACAGTCCCCTCTCTCTCTACTGTTCACCTAGCTGTAAAGAACAACCCCCTCTCTCTACTGTTCACCTAGCTGTAAAGAACAACCCCCCCTCTCTCTCTACTGTTCACCTAGCTGTAAAGAACAACCCCCCTCTCTCTACTGTTCACCTAGCTGTAAAGAACAGCCTCCCCTCTCTCTCTCTACTGTTCACCTAGCTGTAAAGAACAGCCCCCTCTCTCTCTACTGTTCACCTAGCTGTAAAGAACAGCCCCCCCTCTCTCTCTACTGTTCACCTAGCTGTAAACACAGCCCTCTCTCTCTCTACTGTTCCCCTAGCTGTAAAGAACAGCACCCCCCTCTCTCTCTCTACTGTTCACCTAGGTGTAAAACACAGCCCCCCTCTCTCTCTACTGTTCACCTAGCTGTAAAGAACAGCCCCCTCTCTCTCTCTTCTGTTCACCTAGCTGTAAAGAACAGCCCCCCTCTCTCTCTACTGTTCACCTAGCTGTAAAGAACAGCCCCCCCTCTCTCTACTGTTCACCTAGCTGTAAAGAACAGCCCCCTCTCTCTCTCTACTGTTCACCTAGCTGTAAAGAACAGCCCCCCCTCTCTCTCTACTGTTCACCTAGCTGTAAAGAACAGCCTCCCTCTCTCTCTACTGTTCACCTAGCTGTAAAGAACAGCCCCCCCTCTCTCTACTGTTCACCTAGCTGTAAAGAACAGCCCCCCTCTCTCTCTACTGTTCACCTAGCTGTAAAGAACAGCCCCCCCCCTCTCTGTCTACTGTTCACCTAGCTGTAAAGAACAGCTCCCCCTCTCTCTCTACTGTTCACCTAGCTGTAAACACAGCCCCCTCTCTCTCTGCTGTTCACCTAGCTGTAAAGAACAGCCCCCCCCTCTCTCTACTGTTCACCTAGCTGTAAAGAACAGCCTCCCCTCTCTCTCTCTACTGTTCACCTAGCTGTAAAGAACAGCCCCCCCTCTCTCTCTACTGTTCACCTAGCTGTAAACACAGCCCCCTCTCTCTCTGCTGTTCACCTAGCTGTAAAGAACAGCCCCCCCTCTCTCTACTGTTCACCTAGCTGTAAAGAACAGCCTCCCCTCTCTCTCTCTACTGTTCACCTAGCTGTAAAGAACGGCCCCCTCTCTCTCTACTGTTCACCTAGCTGTAAAGAACAGCCCCCCCCTCTCTCTACTGTTCACCTAGCTGTAAAGAACAGCCCTCTCTCTCTCTACTTTTCCCCTAGCTGTAAAGAACAGCACCCCCCTCTCTCTCTCTACTGTTCACCTAGCTGTAAAACACAGCCCCCCTCTCTCTCTACTGTTCACCTAGCTGTAAAGAACAGCCCCCCCTCTCTCTCTCTACTGTTCACCTAGCTGTAAAGAACAGCCCCCCTCTCTCTCTACTGTTCACCTAGCTGTAAAGAACAGCCCCCCCTCTCTCTACTGTTCACCTAGCTGTAAAGAACAGCCCCCTCTCTCTCTCTACTGTTCACCTAGCTGTAAAGAACAGCTCCCCCTCTCTCTCTACTGTTCACCTAGCTGTAAAGAACAGCCTCCCTCTCTCTCTACTGTTCACCTAGCTGTAAAGAACAGCCCCCCTCTCTCTACTGTTCACCTAGCTGTAAAGAACAGCCCCCCTCTCTCTCTACTGTTCACCTAGCTGTAAAGAACAGCCCCCCTCTCTCTCTCTACTGTTCACCTAGCTGTAAAGAACAGCCCCCCTCTCTCTCTACTGTTCACCTAGCTGTAAAGAACAGCCCCCCTCTCTCTCTACTGTTCACCTAGCTGTAAAGAACAGCCCCCCTCTCTCTCTCTACTGTTCACCTAGCTGTAAAACACAGCCTCCCCATATCTAAGCCTTAACACAGAGCAGTAGTGTCATTCTACCCCACATCGCCCCTAAACCCCACGTCGCCCCTAAACCCCACGTCGCCCCTAAACCCCACATCGCCCCTAAAACCCCACGTCGCCCCTAAAACCCCACGTCGCCCCTAAACCCCACGTCGCCCCTAAAACCCCACGTCGCCCCTAAACCCCCACGTCGCCCCTAAACCCCACGTCGCCCCTAAAACCCCACTTCGCCCCTAAACCCCACGTCGCCCCTAAACCCCACGTCGCCCCTAAAACCCCACGTCGCCCCTAAACCCCACGTCGCCCCTAAACCCCACGTCGCCCCTAAACCCCACGTCGCCCCTAAACCCCACGTCGCCCCTAAAACCCCACGTCGCCATTAAAACACCACGTCGCCACTGAACCAAACAAAACAAGTCCCCTATGAAACCAAACAGAGCGGAGCCACTACGGATGTTGTTGGCAGTCCTCATCTATCATACACTAGATGAAGGGGGCCCCCATTTTAATCCAGTCTTAGAAGGCAGCATGATTCATCTGTGCACAGATAAGCCAAGCAGCTAGCGTTTGATCACCAGGCGTTGTGTGTGCTCTGCAGACAGCCCAGGTGACCCCATGATTAGAAATAGAACTATGTACCCAGGGGATTGCTGTTGACCGTTGTTCAAAAATGTATCAATGGGAAATATAAGGTTTATTAATATTGTACATTCCTCTAATTATCTTCTTCTATGAGCACTCTGATCAACCAATGGCACAAATAATAGATTTTATTTCTGTGAATTGTCATGTTTGAAAAAAAAAAAAGACATTTTATTTTCATGGTTGAAATATTTGTATGATAGTGTGAGATTTGTCTAAATAATTGTGATTATGTGGATATAATGTAGTGTACAAAATGAAACTCGTTTTTTTAAAAATGCAATAGCAGACATAAACCACAGGGTGGCACTGTTGGCCACCAGAGGAGTACCTGACAGTATCCCTGTGTTTCCTGCCTCACCCTGAAGACAGTGATGATACACACAGAGCTCTACTACATTACTCTGATCTGAAAGAAATGACTAGGTGGGTGGCTGGATCCAATCTGAATCGACAAAGTAGCGCGGAACAGTCACTTTATTGCTTGATTGAAATTTAAAGGCAATGTTCCCGCATTCATGGAGACTCAATTGGAAAATGACTCTAAACTTTTAACGCAGATCTGCTGCGATACTTCCGCGATAGAGATTGAATCCGGATCTAGGGCAAAGTACTTTCTAAACAGTCCAGATGAAGGAAAGATGATTATGAGAGAACAGATTTTTAAGTGACTGAGAATGAGATAGAGTGAACGTGTTACAGGCTTTGACCAACCCAGATATGATTTATAATGTTTGTTACAGGCTTTGACCAACCCAGATATGATTTATAATGTTTGTTACAGGCTTTGACCAACCCAGATATGATTTATAATGTTTGTTACAGGCTTTGACCAACCCAGATATGATTTATAATGTTTGTTACAGGCTTTGACCAACCCAGATATGATTTATAATGTTTGTTACAGGCTTTGACCGACCCAGATATGATTTATAATGTTTGTTACAGGCTTTGACCAACCCAGATATGATTTATAATGTTTGTTACAGGCTTTGACCGAACCAGATATGATTTATAATGTTTGTTACAGGCTTTGACCGACCCAGATATGATTTATAATGTTTGTTACAGGCTTTGACCGACCCAGATATGATTTATAATGTTTGTTACAGGCTTTGACCGACCCAGATATGATTTATAATGTTTGTTACAGGCTTTGACCGACCCAGATATGATTTATAATGTTTGTTACAGGCTTTGACCGACCCAGATATGATTTATAATGTTTGTTACAGGCTTTGACCAACCCAGATATGATTTATAATGTTTGTTACAGGCTTTGACCGACCCATATATGATTTATAATGTTTGTTACAGGCTTTGACCGACCCAGATATGATTTATAATGTTTGTTACAGGCTTTGACCGACCCAGATATGATTTATAATGTTTGTTACAGGCTTTGACCAACCCAGATATGATTTATAATGTTTGTTACAGGCTTTGACCAACCCAGATATGATTTCTAATGTTTGTTACAGGCTTTGACCAACCCAGATATGATTTATAATGTTTGTTACAGGCTTTGACCGACCCAGATATGATTTCTAATGTTTGTTACAGGCTTTGACCGACCCAGATATGATTTCTAATGTTTGTTACAGGCTTTGACCGACCCAGATATGATTTCTAATGTTTGTTACAGGCTTTGACCGACCCAGATATGATTTCTAATGTTTGTTACAGGCTTTGACCGACCCAGATATGATTTATAATGTTTGTTACAGGCTTTGACCAACCCAGATATGATTTATAATGTTTGTTACAGGCTTTGACCGACCCAGATATGATTTATAATGTTTGTTACAGGCTTTGACCAACCCAGATATGATTATAATGTTGTTACAAGGCTTTGACCGAACCCAGATATGATTTATAATGTTTGTTACAGCTTGACCAACCCAGATATGATTTATAATGTTTGTTACAGGCTTTGCCCACCCAGATATGATTTATAATGTTTGTTACAAGGCTTTGACCAACCCAGATATGATTTATAATGTTTGTTACAGGCTTTGACCAACCCAGGATATGATTTATATGTTTGGTTACACAGGCTTTGACCAACCCAGATATGATTTATAATGTTTGTTTACAGGCTTTGGACCAACCCAGATATGATTTATAATGTTGTTACAGGCTTGACCGACCCAGATATGATTTATAATGTTTGTTACAGGCTTTGACCGACCCAGATATGATTTATAATGTTTGTTACAGGCTTTGACCGACCCAGATATGATTTATAATGTTTGTTACAGGCTTTGACCAGACCCAGAATATGATTTATAATGTTTGTTACAGGCCTTTGACCAACCCAGATATGATTTATAATGTTTGTTACAGGCTTTGAACCGAACCCAGATATGATTTATAATGTTTGTTACAGGCTTTGACCGAACCCAGATATGATTTATAATGTTGTTACAGGCTTTGACCAACCCAGATATGATTATAATGTTTGTTACAGGCTTTGACCAACCCAGATATGATTTATAATGTTTGTTACAGGCTTTGACCAACCCAGATAGATTTATAATGTTTGTTACAGGCTTTGACCAACCCAGATATGATTTATAATGTTTGTTACAGGCTTTGACCAACCCAGATATGATTTATAATGTTTGTTACAGGCTTTGACCGACCCAGATATGATTTATAATGTTTGTTACAGGCTTTGACCAACCCAGATATGATTTATAATGTTTGTTACAGGCTTTGACCGACCCAGATATGATTTATAATGTTTGTTACAGGCTTTGACCGACCCAGATATGATTTATAATGTTTTGTTACAGGCTTTGACCGACCCAGATATGATTTATAATGTTTGTTACAGGCTTTGACCAACCCAGATATGATTTATAATGTTTGTTACAGGCTTTGACCAACCCAGATATGATTTATAATGTTTGTTACAGGCTTTGACCAACCAACCCAGATATGATTTATAATGTTTGTTACAGGCTTTGACCGACCCAGATATGATTTATAATGTTTGTTACAGGCTTTGACCAACCCAGATATGATTTATAATGTTTGTTACAGGCTTTGACCAACCCAGATATGATTTATAATGTTTGTTACAGGCTTTGACCAACCCAGATATGATTTATAATGTTTGTTACAGGCTTTGACCAACCCAGATATGATTTATAATGTTTGTTACAGGCTTTGACCAACCCGAGATATGATTTATAATGTTTGTTACAGGCTTTGACCAACCCGGATATGATTTATAATGTTGTACAGGCTTTGACCAACCCAGATATGATTTATAATGTTTGTTACAGGCTTTGACCAACCCAGATATGATTTATAATGTTTGTTACAGGCTTTGACCAACCCAGATATGATTTTATAATGTTTGTTACAGGCTTTGACCAACCCAGATATGATTTATAATGTTTGTTACAGGCTTTGACCCACCCCAGATATGATTTATAATGTTTGTTACAGGCTTTGACCAACCCAGATATGATTTATAATGTTGTTACAGGCTTGACCAACCCGATAGATTTATAATGTTTGTTACAGGCTTTGACCAACCAGATATGATTTATAATGTTTGTTACAGGCTTTGACCGACCCGGATATGATTTATAATGTTTGTTACAGGCTTTGACCAACCCGGATATGATTTATAATGTTTGTTACAGGCTTTGACCAACCCGGATATGATTTATAATGTTTGTTACAGGCTTTGACCGACCCAGATATGATTTATAATGTTTGTTACAGGCTTTGACCAACCCAGATATGATTTATAATGTTTGTTACAGGCTTTGACCGACCCAGATATGATTATAATGTTTGTTACAGGCTTTGACCAACCCGGATATGATTTATAATGTTTGTTACAGGCTTTGACCAACCCAGATATGATTTATAATGTTTGTTACAGGCTTTGACCGACCCAGATATGATTTATAATGTTTGTTAAAGGCTTTGACCGACCCAGATATGATTTATAATGTTTGTTACAGGCTTTGACCAACCCGGATATGATTTATAATGTTTGTTACAGGCTTTGACCGACCCAGATATGATTTATAATGTTTGTTACAGGCTTTGACCAACCCAGATATGATTTATAATGTTTGTTACAGGCTTTGACCGACCCAGATATGATTTATAATGTTTGTTACAGGCTTTGACCAACCCGGATATGATTTATAATGTTTGTTACAGGCTTTGACCGACCCAGATATGATTTATAATGTTTGTTACAGGCTTTGACCGACCCAGATATGATTTATAATGTTTGTTACAGGCTTTGACCGACCCAGATATGATTTATAATGTTTGTTACAGGCTTTGACCAACCCGGATATGATTTATAATGTTTGTTACAGGCTTTGACCGACCCAGATATGATTTATAATGTTTGTTACAGGCTTTGACCAACCCGGATATGATTTATAATGTTTGTTACAGGCTTTGACCGACCCAGATATGATTTATAATGTTTGTTACAGGCTTTGACCAACCCAGATATGATTTATAATGTTTGTTACAGGCTTTGACCAACCCAGATATGATTTATAATGTTTGTTACAGGCTTTGACCAACCCGGATATGATTTATGTTTGTTACAGGCTTTGACCAACCCAGATATGATTTATAATGTTTGTTACAGGCTTTGACCAACCCAGATATAATTTATAATGTTTGTTACAGGCTTTGACCAACCCAGATATGATTTATAATGTTTGTTACAGGCTTTGACCAACCCAGATATGATTTATAATGTTTGTTACAGGCTTTGACCGACCCAGATATGATTTATAATGTTTGTTACAGGCTTTGACCGACCCACATATGATTTATAATGTTTGTTACAGGCTTTGACCGACCCAGATATGATTTATAATGTTTGTTACAGGCTTTGACCAACCCAGATATGATTTATATGTTTGTTACAGGCTTTGACCAACCCAGATATGATTTATAATGTTTGTTACAGGCTTTGACCGACCCAGATATGATTTATAATGTTTGTTACAGGCTTTGACCAACCCAGATATGATTTATAATGTTTGTTACAGGCTTTGACCAACCCAGATATGATTTATAATGTTTGTTACAGGCTTTGACCGACCCGGATATGATTTATAATGTTTGTTACAGGCTTTGACCGACCCAGATATGATTTATAATGTTTGTTACAGGCTTTGACCAACCCAGATATGATTTATAATGTTTGTTACAGGCTTTGACCGACCCAGATATGATTTATAATGTTTGTTACAGGCTTTGACCGACCCAGATATGATTTATAATGTTTGTTACAGGCTTTGACCAACCCAGATATGATTTAGAATGTTTGTTACAGGCTTTGGCCAACCTGTTGTCATTGCCTGAACAGCATCTCTGTGTCTGTCTGTTAGCCTTTTGTTAAAGTCGTCTTTATGGAGACATTATGTAGAGTTGCTATGTAGCCCGTGAGCACTGTACCGCAGGTAGAGACCCTGGAGTTGAACATCTGATCAAACAGAAAACCAGCGACAGAACATGTCTTGTCTGCCTCAGTGGTACAAAATTCTGGTTAACTTGAACAAAATTCCCCAGGTTTTTCCAGAATACGGTTTGGAGGATTCCCGTATTCCCTGGTTTTTCTTCACTTCATTCCGGGGAATCTTTCAACCAGAATTTCATGAAATCCTGGGAATTTGGGGAAATGTTTCAACCCTAGAAGTGATAGATCTCCAATGGTGGCAGCCAATACACAATACCCAGCACAGGATATAAAATCCAGGCACAAACAGAGAACACCTCTATAGATTTCAGTAAAGCACAGCAGTAAAGAGCACATCTGAAGCACAACTGTGGAAGCACAAAGGAAGTGACATAACAGAATAGATTATTTGCATTTGTTACCAACAAATAGAGCACAGCATTTACTCATAGCATTGTATTGACTGGTGGATCACAACCGCAGGTTGTTAGGGACTAAATGGTCATGTTGGAAGACGAGCAAGGAGATCTCTTAGCTACATACCCATATAGGCTACAGTACGCGTATGGGCTAATGTGTACAGCAGGAACTCACAGGTTGTATGCCAAATGGCATTCTGTTCCCTATATAATGCATTTGGGACATAAACACAGGAAACCTAAACTCTTTCTCCCTTTAAAAAAGCCATGTTACGGATTGTATAGCACTTAAACAGACTAACATGGTTCATGAATGAATTATACTAAAAGATCATAGAGGAAATTATTACCAATTAGAGAGCTAGAATCACTTGAACTATTATTGATGGAAGGAGGCCAGGGAGGGAGGGAGGGAAGAGAGAGAGAGAGAGAGAGGGATAGAAGGAGGTAGAGAGAGAGAAAGAGAGATTGAGAGAGGAAGAGATAGATAGAGAGGGAGAGAGATGAGTGAGAGAGAAAGAGAGATTGAGAGAGAAAGAAAGATTGAGAGAGAGGGAGAGAGATGAGGGAGAGAGAGAAAGCCCCAGAGAGAAGGAGGTAGAGAGAGAAAGCCCCAGAGAGAAGGGGGTAGAGAGAGAGAGACCCAGAGAGAAGGAGGTAGAGAGAGAGAGAGTGAGAGATATAGAGACGAACAGTCTAAAATGATACAAAAGGCACACAAAGTGGACAGAGACTAGAAGGTGTATAATGCACATTGCCTTTAATCATTCATTTGCCTAAAATGACGTTAAATTCCCTAAATCACTTATTGAGGTAATGTAATGTCAACTCCAGGGCCTGTATGTATTATCACTGTCTCATTACTGCCTTGTACAAGTACAATATATTCATCCTGTGTAGACTAACTCAATTTCTCTCAAATTACAGTGATAGTGTATTTATATAACAGTGATAATATGCTTTATTCTGTGAAAGATCAATAACTGAACTACAGTACTTTTAATGGGGGAAGTGTAGGATTCTACAATGTGATGTTAGCTGGAGCCTCACCCTGGTAGTGGTGTAGATGCACCATTCACTTCCATTGATTGTTAGCTAGCGGTGGCTAAAAGTAGCTAACGTTTGTAGATTCTGTTTGGAGAAAACCGCTCTGTTAGGTCCAGTTTCTCCTGGCCCGTAAGACGAAACCATTTAACATCAAATTGTAAAATCCCCTAACTTCCTAATTTTTTTTTCTGTATATTTACTCTGTAGATGTTGATGTACATTCTGTCAAATTGAAAATGAATATATCTATCTATAAATATAGTAGGAGTGACAGGGTGAATACTTGAGCTGTATATAATAATTGTATATTTTTAGATATTTACGATTTTTGTACGTAATGTACCCTTATTGTGTCTGTAGATTTACGATGTAAATATATTATTAGTGTGAGATTGTTGTTCTCAATCAAAATAACTGGAGAGACTGTACCTTGATGTGTGTATGTGTGTGAGTATGCGGCGCGTGTGTGCGTGTGTGTATGTGTGTGTGTTTGTGTGTGAATATGTGCGTGCGCGCGCGCGTGTGTACATGTAGATGTCATGTACATGTTGTTAAAACTAATTGTGTGTTTCTTGATTTCCACCTTCAGTGATTTCATCTTTACTAACTGTAGTCAAGTAGACGTGAACTCAGTTGTACTGACGTTAAGCAATCTATCAGTGTTATGTGTCTCTTCAGTTGCTCTTCAGGACAACTTTCTGACTCCACAGAAATGACAACATGAACGTGGTCCCACCCGACCAAAAAATACTGTGTGACAATTCATGAGCATTAGTACTGTAGAAATCTATCTTTTTGTCTTAGACAAAATGGAAATAAAAGTTACCACTTGTATGAACCACGTTATACAGTGTGTAGGTAGTGTCATTTATTTTAGTAAAGATATTTCATTTGAATCTTAGCCTGAATGTGCAACACTTCAGGAAAAGTGTTGTAGAAATCACATTTCTGTTGATCTTTTCAGCAGAGAGACTTGAAGTCTAACACTGTATCTGTCTGTCAACAAGCAGATTTTAGCAGAAGCTGAATTTACAGTCTTCTATTCCCTTGCCGAGGCTTCAGTAGGGAGAGATATTCCCTTTGGATATTGACTGATAGTCTCATGATGTTGAAGATGCCTGGATTCCTGGAAGTGGGAACAACAGCCGTACAAATCCTCCCACCATCTGAGATGCCACAGCCTCATACATACAGTGGGTATCATAAGTATTCACCCCCCTTTGTTTTCACATTTTGTTGTGTTACAAAATGGGATTAAAGTAGATTTAATTCTGATTTTGTTTTTTGGGTCATTGATCTACACAAAATACTCGATAATGTCAAAGTGAAAAGAAAACTACAAACTTTTACAAATGAATAAAAATTTAATAACTGAAATATGAAGTATTCACACCTAATGTTTAGGCAAGCCTACATTAGTTTAGGAGTAAAATGTGGCTTCTTAAAATCACAAAATAAGTTACATGGACTCACTCTGTGTGAAATAACAGGATCTTTGAATGATTACCCCTTCCTCTGTCCCCCATACATACAACATCATTCTGTAAGGCCCCTCAGTCAAGTATTGAATTTGTAGCTCAGTTGATAGAGCATGGCACTTGTTAACACCAGGATATTGGGTTTGATTCCTGGGTCCACCCATATGTAAAATGTATGAACGTATGACTGCAAGTCGCTTTGGTTAAAAGTGTCATGTGAATTATATTATTATAATTATTAAGCACAGATTCAACTACAAAGACCAAGGAGCTTTTTGAAAGCGTTCACCAGACACCGGGAGATTAATTGACCTTTGAGCAGGACAATAACCTAAAACATAAGGCCAAATCTACACTGGAGTTGCTTACCAAGAATGTTTCTGAGTGGCGACTGGCTTAAATCTGCTCGAAAATCTATGGCAAGACTTGGAAGTTGCAGTCTAGCCATGATCCCCAACCCCTTGGCAGAGCTTGAAGGATTTTGAAAAGAATAATGGGAAAATGTTGCATAATCCAGGTGTTGAAAGCTCTTAGAGACTTACCCAGAAAGACTCACAGTACATGTTTTTAACACGTATTGACACAGGGGGTGGAATACTTATCTAATCAAGGTACACTATATTAGCGTTTTATTTTTCATTAAAATCTTACAATTAAATCCATTTTAATCCCACTTTGTAACACAATAAAAAGTTAAGAAATCCAAGGGGGGGTGAATATAAACAGGCACTCCATGTTAGATTCTGGTCTGTTGCTAGAGCATGGCATTCCAACACCACGATCATGGGTTCGATTCCCTTACCAATATGTGTGCATGCATGGGTTAAGACACTTTGGATAAAAGGGTCTGCTAAATTACATACATAAAACATTAGGGTCAATTGGCAACTGTAAGGATCTATGTGTAGGTGGTGCAGAGGAGTCAGGCGCACGACAGCAGAGATGAGTAAATAAAAGTAAATCATCAAAAGTCATCAAAATACAAGAGAATTACCAAGCCCACAATACGGACCACAATACAACAAACAATCGCTCACAACCAAACATGGGGACCAGAGGGTTAAATAATAAACAGGTCATTGGGTGAGTGAAACCAGGTGTGTAAGACTAAGACAAAACAAATGGAAAATGAAAAGTGGATCGGAGGTGGCTAGAAGGCGGGCGACATCGACCGCCGAACGCCGTCCGGACAAGGAGAGGGACCGACTTCGGCGGAAGTTGTGACAGTAATGAAATCAAAATGGAGTCTGTTCAGAAACCCTATCATTACTCAGGTAATTACACCTCACTGGTCTGGTTTGGTTTGGTCTGGTTTGGTTTGGTTTGGTTTGGTCTGGTCTGGTCTGTCATAAATGGGCCCACATCTAGCCCTAATGAATACCCTCTCCTCTTGATCCTCTGGGGTACAGACACATCCTATGGCAGCGGGGCTAACTGTCCATGACTGACAAGCCATGGGATGAGATGGGATCCATTCACCAGACACACTACAGTCATATCCTGACTTTGGGCCAGAAGCCACCAGTCACCACAAAAAAAACAGGCAGTCAAACACACACAGCTCCACCAGTCACCACCAGTCACCACCAGTCCCTACCAGTCACCACCAGTCATCACCAGTCCCTACCAGTCACCACCAGTCCCTACCAGTCACCACCAGTCACCACCAGTCATCACCAGTCCCTACCAGTCACCACCAGTCACCACCAGTCACCACCAGTCACCACCAGTCCCCACCAGTCACCACCAGTCACCACCAGTCACCACCAGTCCCTACCAGTCACCACCAGTCACCGCCAGTCACCACCAGTCCCTACCAGTCACCACCAGTCACCACCAGTCCCTACCAGTCACCACCAGTCACCACCAGTCATCACCAGTCCCTACCAGTCACCACCAGTCCCTACCAGTCACCACCAGTCACCACCAGTCACCACCAGTCACCACCAGTCACTACCAGTCATCACCAGTCCCTACCAGTCACCACCAGTCCCTACCAGTCACCACCAGTCACCACCAGTCACCACCAGTCACCACCAGTCCCTACCAGTCACCACCAGTCACCACCAGTCCCTACCAGTCACCGCCAGTCACCACCAGTCCCTACCAGTCACCACCAGTAACCACCAGTCACCACCAGTCCCCACCAGTCACCACCAGTCACCACCAGTCACCACCAGTCCCTACCAGTCACCACCAGTAACCACCAGTCACCACCAGTCACCACCAGTCACCACCAGTCACCACCAGTTGACTGGGAACAATTAAGGCCAACACCAGTAAGACACAGTAAAATGTGTGTGTGTGTGTGTGTGTGTGTGTGTGTGTGTGTGTGTGTGTGTGTGTGTGTGTGTGTGTGTGTGTGTGTGTGTGTGTGTGTGTGTGTGTGATGTGATGTGTCCATGACATTAAATATTTACTCCATGTGAAGCAAATCTTCTAGTAAGGAATCTCCCACACAAACAACACTGGAGTGGTATCTTGTCTGACTAGAGTTAAAAACTGATGGTTTTAGTCACCAAACAAGTACAGAGTAGAATGTATTTTATTTGACCTGTTTGACCGACACATCACCGAACGATTGTTTCAGGTCCTAGAGGTTAATGGTTCAATGCAAATGTTTATTTTTTTTTAAATCTCAATATGAAATCTTTTATGGGTAACAATTAAGTACCTTACTGTGATTGTTTTCAATTAAAATGGTACAAAATTATCAAAGAGCATTTCTAAAACATGAATTTTGCTTGGACTGTCTGGGAATGGTGTGAGTGGGGAGGGGAAAACTAAAAACTATCTGTTATTGGTAGAGAGATTTTGAACTCTCTTTCTTATTGGTCTATTAACTAATTTGACGTCACCAGGCAGGCCAAAACCCTCCGATTAAAACAGGTTGGAATTTCAGGCGTTCGTTTCAAACAGCTCGTCCACGAAGAGTGAATTATCATCATTTCCACATTTTCACAGTATTATTCCAAGCTCATAGGGTGGAATAACACACTCACCGGACAGTTTATTAGGTACACCGGGTCAGACCCCCTTTTTGCCTCCAGAACAGCCTGAATTCTTCAGGGCATTCTACAAGGTGTCAGAAACGTTCCACAATGATGTTGGTCCATGCTGACGCGATAGCATTCCCGCAGATTGGACGGCGGTACATTAATGCCTTGAACAGCCCGTTCCATCTCATCCCAGAGATGTTCTATTGGGTTGAGTTCTGGGGACTGACCAGGTCTGGGGACTGACCAGGTCTGGGGACTGACCAGGTCTGGGGAATGACCAGGTCTGGGAACTGACCAGGTCTGGGGAATGACCAGGTCTGGGGACTGACCAGGTCTGGGGACTGACCAGTTTTGGGGACTGACCAGGTCTGGGGACTGACCAGGTTTAACCAGGTCTGGGGACTGACCAGGTCTGGGGAATGACCAGGTCTGGGGACTGACCAGGTCTGGGGACTGACCAGGTCTGGGGAATGACCAGGTCTGGGGAATGACCAGGTCTGGGGACTGACCAGGTCTGGGGACTGACCAGGTCTGGGGAATGACCAGGTCTGGGGACTGACCAGGTCTGGGGAATGACCAGGTCTGGGGACTGACCAGGTCTGGGGAATGACCAGGTCTGGGGACTGACCAGGTCTGGGGAATGACCAGCTCTGGGGACTGACCAGGTCTGGGGACTGACCAGGACACTCAAGTAAACTGAACTCACTGTCATGATCCAGGCGATGTTTTTCCACTCCTCATTTGTCCAGTCTTTGTCATCGTGTGCCCAATGGAGACACTTCTCCTTGTTTTTAGCTGATAGGAGTGGAACCCGGTGAGGTTGTCTGCTGTAACAGTCCATCCATGACGAGGATCGACGAGTTGTGCGTTACGAGATGCCGTTCTGCACACCACTGTTGTACTGCTCTGTTATTTGTCTATTTGTGGCCCGCCTGTTAGCTTGCACAATTCTTGCCATTTTCCTTCGACCACTCATCAACGAGCCGTTTTCGTTTTCGTATGAGATACAGGAACCGGCACGCCTGGCACCAACGATCACACCACTCTCAAAGTCGTTTTTTGCCCATTCTAACACCGAACAGTAACTGAATGCATCGATGCCTGTCTGCCTGCTTTATAGAGCAAGCCACGACCACGTGACTCACTGTCTGTATGAGCGATTCATTTTTGTGAACGGGGGAGGGGTGTACCTAATAAACTGGCCAGTGAGTGCATATAAAAGACAGGTAAATCACGTTTTTGACTACTCTGGGCCTTTAAGCCCCAATCATAAACCCCTTATATTCTAATCTTCTGCTTTCCCAACATTGTTCAGAGAAAGAGTCACGTACACCTCTTCTCATCTCATCCAACAGGGAAAAAAATGATTGAGGGATAGCAGCCATGGATATCGTTCCCTGTTCTACCTGTTTCTCAGCCGATGTCTCTCAAGCTTTCATCACTTCTCAGATGTTTTTTTGGAGAACCACAATGAACTAATGAATGACCTTCAGCCTGAGACCTGAAGACTTGCTGTCGTTCCCATTGTTAATGCCCAGGCTTTAGCAAAAAGATTTAATGCATTAACTTAGGAGATGCTATAGATAACCTCGAGGTGAAAGAAATGCACACCTGTTTAGGAGAGGTGCTGGCTAGCAGAGTAGAACACCTGTTTAGGAGAGGTGCTGGCTAGCAGAGTAGAACACCTGTTTAGGAGAGGTGCTGGCTAGCAGAGTAGAACACCTGTTTAGGAGAGGTGCTGGCTACAGGAGTAGAACACCTGTTTAGGAGAGGTGCTGGCTAGCAGAGTAGAACACCTGTTTAGGAGAGGTGCTGGCTAGTGGAGTAGAACACCTGTTTAGGAGAGGTGCTAGCAGAGTAGAACACCTGTTTAGGAGAGGTGCTGGCAGAGTAGAACACCTGTTTAGGAGAGGTGCTAGCAGAGTAGAACACCTGTTTAGGAGAGGTGCTGGCTAGTGGAGTAGAACACCTGTTTAGGAGAGGTGCTGGCTAGCAGAGTAGAACACCTGTTTAGGAGAGGTGCTAGCAGAGTAGAACACCTGTTTAGGAGAGGTGCTAGCAGAGTAGAACACCTGTTTAGGAGAGGTGCTAGCAGAGTAGAACACCTGTTTAGGAGAGGTGCTAGCAGAGTAGAACACCTGTTTAGGAGAGGTGCTGGCTAGCAGAGTAGAACACCTGTTTAGGAGAGGTGCTGGCTAGCAGAGTAGAACACCTGTTTAGGAGAGGTGCTGGCTAGCAGAGTAGAACACCTGTTTAGGAGAGGTGCTGGCTAGCAGAGTAGAACACCTGTTTAGGAGAGGTGCTGGCTAGCAGAGTAGAACACCTGTTGAGGAGAGGTGCTGGCTAGCACAGTAGAACACCTGTTTAGGAGAGGTGCTGGCTAGCAGAGTAGAACACCTGTTGAGGAGAGGTGCTGGCTAGCACAGTAGAACACCTGTTTAGGGGAGGTGCTGGCTAGCAGAGTAGAACACCTGTTTAGGAGAGGTGCTGGCTAGCAGAGTAGAACACCTGTTTAGGAGAGGTGCTGGCTAGCAGAGTAGAACACCTGTTTAGGAGAGGTGCTAGCAGAGTAGAACACCTGTTTAGGAGAGGTGCTAGCAGAGTAGAACACCTGTTTAGGAGAGGTGCTAGCAGAGTAGAACACCTGTTTAGGAGAGGTGCTGGCTAGCAGAGTAGAACACCTGTTTAGGAGAGGTGCTAGCAGAGTAGAACACCTGTTTAGGAGAGGTGCTGGCTAGCAGAGTAGAACACCTGGTTAGGGGAGGTGCTGGCTAGCGGAGTAGAACACCTGTTTAGGAGAGGTGCTGGCTAGCAGAGTAGAACACCTGTTTAGGAGAGGTGCTGGCTAGCAGAGTAGAACACCTGTTTAGGAGAGGTACTGGCTAGCACAGTAGAACACCTGTTTAGGAGAGGTGCTGGCTAGCAGAGTAGAACACCTGTTTAGGAGAGGTGCTGGCTAGCGGAGTAGAACACCTGTTTAGGAGAGGTGCTGGCTAGCAGAGTAGAACACCTGTTTAGGAGAGGTGCTGGCTAGCAGAGTAGAACACATGTTTAGGAGAGGTGCTGGCTAGCGGAGTAGAACACCTGTTGAGGAGAGGTGCTGGCTAGCAGAGTAGAACACTTGAAAAGGAGAGCTGCACACTCTAGGAGCTCAGATGCAATAATTGAATAACCTGATAGCTGTCACAAATGTTGAAGCCGTGTTGAAGAGACCAAACTGCATGTGGAATGTGGATACTCATCTTTTTAATATATATAAGTAAAGTATACACAGAAAAACAATAAACACTCACGACAGGCTACTTACGAACAAACAAATAGCAGTGTTAACTCAACCATCCACAAACCCAAGTGACAAACATACTCCTAATTATATGACTCCCAATCAGGAACAACGATAACCAGCTGTCCCTGATCGGGAGCCACACAGACCCACATAGAAACACACATACAGACATACTCTGCCACGTCCTGACCAAAAGCTACACAACAACACCCTCTGCTGGTCAGGACGTGACAGTACCCCCCCCCCCCTAAAGGCGCATACCCCGAATGCACCTAAAAAAAGAAACCACAAAATCTCCCAAAACCACAACAAAAACAAATACAAATACCCCCTAAACAATAAGGGAGGGAAGGGAGGGTGGCTGCCGTCAACGACGGCACTGTGCTACACCCCCCCCCCCCTCCCCAACCCACCTATCCTGGAGGTGGCTCTGGTTCCAGCCTCCTGCTCTCCAGGTTGTATGCAGACTCATTGGGGTCCGGGTCGTAGACAGACTCACTCCGTTGTGGCACATGGGCAGACTCTTTCCATTCCAGGTCATAGGCATACTCCTTCCGGTCAACGCTGTAGGCAGACTCATTGGGTTCTGGGTCATAGGCAGATTCCTTTAGTTCACAGTTAATTATATTTATTTCCGGACCGTAGGTAGACTCCCTTGGTTCCGGGTCACAGGCAGACTCCCTCGGTTCCGGGTCACAAGCAGACTCCCTCGGTTCCGGGTCGCAGGCAGTCCCACTCGGTTCCGGACTAGACACTGTTGCCGGATACTCTGGACTGCACACTGTTGCCGGATACTCTGGACTGCACACTGGTGCCGGATACTCTGGACTGCACACTGGTGCCGAGCTCTCGAGGCTGGGCTGACGCACTGGACGCCTGATGCGTGGGGCTGGTAGAGGAGGTACCAGGCTGGATACACGCACCCCAGGACTAGTGCGAGGAGTGGGAACAGGCTGAATAGGACTAGGCTGACTAATGGGAAGCTTGGTCCGGGTTGCTGGTACTGGTCGTGCCAGACTGGAGGTACCCACTTCCGGGTTAGCACGAGAGGCAGGAACCGGAAAGACTGGGCCATGGAGGCACACAGGTGGCCTTGACCTCACCGCCTGCACAACCCGTCCTGGCTGGATGGAACTAGCAGCCCTGTACGAGCGGGGTGCTGGTACAGGGCGAACTGGGCTGTGCAGGGGCCTGATGGTTGCTGTGCGTAGAGCGGGAGTAGGGTAGCCTGGTCCTAGGAGGCGTACCGGCGACCAGACGCGCTGCGCAGGCATCCTCCTACCAGGCTGGATGCCCACTCTAGCACAGCATCTGCGAGGGGCTGGAATGGCACGCACCGGACTGTGCGAGCGTATGGGCGAGATAGTGCGCACCTCAGCGAAACACGGCACCCTCCACCTCATACGCTCCTCCATATACTCACGGGTGGCTGGCTTATGGCTCTTCTTAGGCCTAGCCAAACTACCCGTATGCCCCCTCCAAAAAAATTATTGGGGGTGCCTCTCCGGCTTCCTCGCCAGTCGTGTACCCTGGTAGCGTTCCCGGTCCTCACCAGCCTTTCACCGTTCCTCCCTCTCTCTTTCCACGTGTCCCCATGGAAGGCGATCCTTTCCAGCCTGGATCTCCTCCCAAGTGTAGGAGCCTTTTCCCTCCAAGATCTCCTCCCAGGTCCATTTCTCACCATAGTCCATGTACTCAGCGTTACTCTCCTTTTTCCGCTGCTTGGTCTTGTTTAGGTGGGTGGTTCTGTCACAAATGTTGAAGCCGTGTTGAAGAGACCAAACTGCATGCGGAATGTGGATACTCATCTTTTTTAATATATATAAGTAAAGTATACACAGGAAAAACAATAAACACTCACGACAGGCTAACAGGCTACTTACGAACAAATGAATAGCAGTGTTAACTCAACCACCCACAAACCCAAGTGACAAACATACTCCTAATTATATGACTCCCAATCAGGAACAACGATAACCAGCTGTCCCTGATCGGGAGCCACACAGACCCACATGGAAACACACATACACAGACATACTCTGCCACGTCCTGACCAAAAACTATACAACAACACCCTCTGCTGGTCAGGACGTGACAATAGCCAACGTTTCAACAGACAATCTGTCTTCATCAGGGTATAATGACAAACACTACGCCTCACTATTTATTTATTTCACCTTTATTTAACCAGGTTGGCCAGTTGAGAACAAGTTCTCAATTACACTTGCGACCTGGCCAAGATAAAGCAAAGCAGTGCGACAAAAACAACAACACATGGGTTACACATGGGATAAACAAACGTACAGTCAATAACACAATAGAAAAAAGTTAGTTTATAGGTTATATAGTGCCAAAGAACACACACAGGTATCTGTAATCATGGCCGGGTGTGGCCTGATATCATTGGTTAATAGATAATAACCTCATCTAAAATCCTACTGAAGGGTTTCTATTTAAAGTCAGGTCTGTGAAGTGAGAGAAGACAGTACTTCCCTGTAACGCTCTGCAGCTCACACCAGCATCACATTGACTTGTACGGAGGCCAACTGGGCCCTTGGTTTGGAAGCTAGCTGACGTTGAATCAGCAACAGACGTGAGAATATGACTGATAGATTTCCTCCTTGGTTTGGAAGCTAGCTGATGTTGAAACAGCAGTAGGGTGAGAATATGACTCATAGATTTCCACCGCCACATCCCAATGTCTTCTAGTCCTTCCTAACAGGAAGCGGGACTTAAGAGTGTGACATTCTTTTGTTGCTGCCAAGAACCTCTTCCTAGATTGTAGATCAGGTAGATGGACAGTGGGAAAATGGGAAGTGCCTCTTGGCTTCGGATGCAGGACACACACGCATACACACACACTAATTGTCTTAGCTTGGTACTGTGACCAGGTTAACATCTGGAAGGGAACCTGGGAACCTGCAGAACGGCACATCGCACTCCGTCATTATGAGGATGGAAATCCCATTAGTGTGTGTGTGTGTGTGTGTGTGTGTGTGTGTGTGTGTGTGTGTGTGTGTCTGGATACTCCAAAATAGAGATGCTACTCCGCTGCTGTTCAAAGACCACAGGACCACCACAGACCACAGGACCACCACAGGACCACCACAGACCACCACACGACCACCACAGACCACCACACGACCACCACAGACCACAGGACCACCACAGGACCACCACAGACCACAGGACCACCACAGGACCACCACAGACCACCACACGACCACCACAGACCACAGGACCACCACAGGACCACCACACGACCACCACAGACGACAGGACCACCACAGGACCACCACAGACCACCACACAACCACCACAGACCACAGGACCACCACAGACCACAGGACCAACACAGGACCACCACAGACCACCACACGACCACCACAGACCACAGGACCACCACACGACCACCACACGACCACCACAGACCACAGGACCAACACACAACCACCACATGACCACCACAGACCACAGGACCACCACAGGACCACCACAGACCACCACACAACCACCACAGACCACAGGACCAACACACGACCACCACAGGACCACCACACGACCACCACAGACCACAGGACCAACACACGACCACCACAGACCACAGGACCAACACACAACCACCACACGACCACCACAGACCACAGGACCAACACACATCCACCACACGACCACCACAGACCACAGGACCAACACACAACCACCACACGACCACCACAGACCACAGGACCAGAGTACCACCAGAGCATCACAGGACCACAGAACCACAGGATACTGGAGGTTAAGAATGAAAGAGTGTGACGCAGCGGTGAGCACACAACACGCCTGCCAAGTCAACAGTGTCAGAAGCAGTTCCAAGAGGATCTCTATGTACATCTCCACAATAACACACACGCACACACACACACACACACACACACACACACACACACATACACACACACACACACACACACACGTACACACATTCAGACGCACACACACACATCCACACACACACACACGTACACACATTCAGACGCACACACACACACATCCACACACACACGTACACACATTCAGACGCACACACACACACACATCCACACACACACACATCCACACACACACACACACACACACACACACACACACGTACACACATTCAGACGCACACACACATCCACACACACATCCACACACACATCCACACACACACGTACACACATCCAGACGCACACACACACACACGTACACACATTCAGACACACACACACGTACACACACGTACACACACACACACGCACACACACACACATCCAGACGCACACACACACACACGTACACACATTCAGACACACACACACACACACGTACACACATTCAGACACACACACACGCACACACACACACACACACACACACACACACACACACACACACACACACACACACACACACACACACACACACACACACACTGTTGACTCATCTCTTGCTGGGGGGAATGGTGTAGCTACCTTTTGATTAAACTCAACCAGCAACAGGAGACATGTGGCACAGCGGGTTAATTTCCACCTGACAGGTTCTCTCCTCACAGGCAGTGGTGGTGTTGTGTTTCTGCTACTGTTACATGGTACATATCCTGAGATCGAGATTGGACCCAGCTAGTTTTACAGAGTGTGTATGTGTGTGTGTATGTGTGTGTGTGTGTGTGTGTGTGTGTGTGTGTGTGTACAGTATACACATGTGCTCGTTTCTGTGTGTGCGTGCGTGTACAGTATACACGTATGTTCGTCTGTGTGTGTGTGTGTGTCTGTGTACAGTATACACATGTGTTCGTCTGTGTGTGTGTGTGTGTGTGTGTGTGTGTATGTCTGTGTACAGTATACACGTGTGTTCGTCTGTGTGTGTGTGTGTGTGTGTGTGCGTGCGTGTACAGTATACACGTGTGTTCGTCTGTGTGTGTGTGTGTGTGTGTGTGTGTGTGTGTGTGTGTGTGTGTGTGTGTGTGTGTGTGTGTGTGTGTGTGTGTGTGTGTGTGTGTGGGTCGACCTGATTCTCCTCTCACTCTTACGGGGTCTTGTCTGTTACAGGCCTGAGATATCAGACTTTAGGAGTTTAAAAGCCCTGAGAGACAGAGAAGAAGGGGAAGGCTGATGCTGCACGCTTTGTTTCTTTGGCTGCTCTGACACTGTCTGGGGTGAAGGGGGTTAGAGTGCACACGTACACGCACGCACACACACACACACAGACACACAGACACACACTCGCTCTCTCTGTGTCTCTCTCCCTCTGCCAGTAAAGGGTATTGGTCTCAGCCTGCTATAAGGGTCACAGATATAAAGGTCACAGATAAACAGGAAGAGGTTGAAAGGCCTCAGGAAGAACGGGGGTGTGGAGACCCGCTGGAATCCCTCCATTCTGAAGTAAACAAACAACCCTGAAACAACCCTTTGGTCTTTATTAATCAGGCAGGAACACAACCGGACAACGGAATGGCATAATGATGTGTCTCTTCCCACCACCTGGCAAGCATGTCCTAAATGGAAGCCTATTCCCTGTATAGTGCACTACACTTTTTGACCGGAACCCTATGGTTCATTTATATAGTTCAATTATATGGACCGGGGTCAAAATTAGTACACTATGTACAGAATAGGGTGCCATTTGGGATTCAGCCTAGCTGTACAGAGGCAGCACTAGGCTACTGGCTTATCTGTTCTCTTGTTGTGTCCAAATGTGCTGGACTTATTAAAGCAATGAATCCTAGGGTCCTAGCCTGTGTGGCTGGTATCAATGGATAAGAGTGTATTTTAAAACCCTACCTATCGATAGACCAAATTCCCAGTATAGTACTGAAGTCACGCCTAACGATCAATATTAAGATATTGATCTGAGTCAATCAGACAACTGGATGGAAATACATTAGTTGATCAGATACATTGATCAGATGGTGGTAAATACGAACAAGATGAGACAGGATTTCAAAGGCAATATGCTGTGTTCAAGTAGATACTATAGCTTCCCTGATGTATAGAGAAAGAACACTTCAATTAAATGTAGAATCCAGGAAATGAGTTTCTAGACCTTTAGACCAGTTGGTTGTTTAGAAACAAAAACAAACACGTTCGCAGCTATGGGGCAAAATAGACGGGGTTGGCTTAGATTGTTAACAACATGTAAACTATATTTTGTCTACTATATTTATTGAAAACATACATACATTTGCACAATTAGCACTTGTTGTCTCTAAAATACAGTGCCTTCAGAAAGTATTCATACCTCTTGACCTATTCCACATGTTACAGCCTGAATTAAAAATGCATTAAATTGGGTTTTTTCTTCATCCATCTACACACAATACCCAATTGTGTGTAGATGGATTCAAACCTGTTTTCATTTTTTTTGCAAATGTATTGAAAATGTAGTACAGAAATATCTAATTTACATAAGTATTCACCCCTGAGCATGTTAGAATTTGGCACCTGTGAACCAGTGATTACAGCTGTGAGTCTTTCTGGGTAAGTCTCTAAGAGCTTTCCACACCTGGATTGTACAATATTTGCACATTATTATTTTCTAAATTCTTCAACCTCTGCCAAGTTACTTGTTGATTATTGCTAGACAACCATTTTCAAGTCTTGCCATAGATTTTCAAGCCGATTTAAATCAAAACTGTAACTATTTGGCCTTGTGTTTTAGGTTATTGTCCTGCTGAAAGGTGAATTTGTCTTCCAGCCTCTGTTGGAAAACAGACTGAACCAGGTTTTCCTCTAGGATTTTGGCTGTGCTTAGCTCGATTCCATTTCATTTGATCAAAAACAAACTCCCTAGTCCTTGCTGATGACAAGCATACCCATAACATGATGCAGCCACTACTATGCTTGAAAATATGAAGTGTTACTCAGTGATGTCTTGGGTTGGATTTGACCCAAACATAACGCTTTGTATTCAGGACACATATTTTGCAGTTTTATTTTGGTGCCTTATCGCAAACAGGATGCATGCTTTTGAATATGTCTATTCTGTAAAGGCTTCCGTCTTGTCACTCTGTCATTCAGGTTAGTATTGTGAAGTAACTGCAATGTTGATTCATCTACAGTTCTATCACAGCCATTCAACTCCGTAACTGTTTTTAAGTCACCATTGACCTCATGGTGAAATCCCTGTGCGGTTTCCTTCCTCTCCGGCAACTGAGTTAGGAAGGACGCCTGCATCTTTGTAGTGACTGGGTGTATAGATACACCATCCAAAGTGTAATGAATAACTTCACTATGCTCAAAGGGATATTCAATGACTGCTTTTACATTTTTACCCATCTACCAATAGGTGGCCTTCTTTGCGAGGCATTGGAAAACATCCCTGGTCTTTGTGGTTGAATCTGTGTTTGAACTTCACTGCTTGACTGGGGGACCTTACAAATAATTTTATATGTGGGGTACAGAGATGAGGTAGTCATTCAAAAATCATGTTAACCTGTTGGGGATAGGGGGCAGTATTTGCACGGCCGGATAAAAAACGTACCCGATTTAATCTGGTTACTACTCCTGCCCAGTAACTAGAATATGCATATAATTGTTTGATTTGGATAGAAAACACCCTAAAGTTTCTAAAACTGAATGGTGTCTGTGAGTATAACAGAACTCATTTGGCAGGCCAAAACCTGAGAAGATTCCAAACAGGAAGCGCTCTCTCTGACTATTTCTTGGCCTTCTTGATGATCTCTAACCAAAACAGGGGATCTCTGGCATAACGTGACATTTTCTAACGCTCCCATAAGCTCTCAGAAGGCGCCAGAATGATGAATGGTGACTTTTCAGGCCATGGCTGAAAAACAGTAGCGCATTTGGATAGTGGTCGATCTGAGGACAATGAGACTGGAGGCGCGTGCACGAGCCGACACCATGTTTACTTTCTCTCTCTTTGAACGAAAACAACGACTCCTGGTCGGAATATTATAGCTTTTTTACGAGAAAAATCGCATAAAAATTGATTTTAAACAGCGTTTGACATGCTTCGAAGCACGGTAATGGAATATTTTGAATTTTTTTGTCACGAAACGCGTCGGGCGCATCACCCTTCTTTACCCTTCGGATAGTGTCTTGAACGCACGAACAAAACGCCGCTATTTGGATATAACTATGGATTATTTGGAACCAAACCAACATTTGTTATTGAAGTAGAAGTCCTGGGAGTGCATTCTGACGAAGAACAGCAAAGGTAATCCAATTTTTCTAATAGTAATTCTGAGTTTGGTGAGTACCACACTTGGTGGGTGTCAAAATAGCTAGCCTGTGATGGCTGGGCTATCTACTCAGAATATTGCAAAATGTGCTTTCACCGAAAAGCTATTTTAAAATCGGACATAGCAAGTGCATAAAGGAGTTCTGTATCTATAATTCTTAAAATAATTGTTATGTTTTTTGTGAACGTTTATCGTGAGTAATTTAGTAAATTCACCGGAAGTGTTCGGTGGGAATGCTAGTCACATGCTAGTCACATGCTAATGTAAAAAGCTGGTTTTTGATATAAATATGAACTTGATTGAACAAAACATGCATGTATTGTATAACATAATGTCCTAGGAGTGTCATCTGATGAAGATCATCAAAGGTTAGTGCTGCATTTAGCTGTGGTTTTGTTTTTTGTGACATTATATGCTAGCTTGAAAAATGGGTGTCTGATTATTTCTGGCTGGGTACTCTGCTGACATAATCTAATGTTTTGCTTTCGTATGTAAAGCCTTTTTGAAATCGGACAGTGTGGTTAGATTAACGAGTCTTGTCTTTAAAATGGTGTAAAATAGTCATATGTATGAGAAATTGAAGTAATAGCATTTCTAAGGTATTTGAATATCGCGCCACGGGATTACACTGGCTGTTGAGTAGGTGGGACGCAAGCGTCCCACCTAGCCCATAGAGGTTAAACACTATTATTGCACATGGAGTAAGTCCATGCAACTTATTATGTGACTTGTGTTTTTTTATTTTTTATTTTTTTTATTTCACCTTTATTTAACCAGGTAGGCCAGTTGAGAACAAGTTCTCATTTACAACTGCGACCTGGCCAAGATAAAGCAAAGCAGTGTGACACAGACAACAACACAGAGTTACACATGGAGTAAACAATAAACAAGCCAATAACACAATAAACAAGTCAATGACACAGTAGAAAAAAAGAAGGTGTATATACAGTGTGTGCAAGAGGCATGAGGAGGTAGGCAATAAATAGGCCATAGTAGCAAATAATTACAATTTAGCAGATTAACACTGGAGTGATAAATGAGCAGATGATGATGTGCATGTAGAGATACAGGTGTGCAAAAGAGCAGAGAAGTAAATAAAATAAAAACAGTATGGGGATGAGGTAGGTAGATTGGGTGGGCTATTTACAGATGGACTATGTACAGCTGCAGCGATCGGTTAGCAGCTCAGGTAGCTGATGTTTAAAGTTGGTGAGGGAAATATAAGTCAACTGGAACGATTTTTGCAATTCGTTCCAGTCACTGACAGCAGAGAACTGGGAGGAAAGGCGGCCAAATGAGGTGTTGGCTTTGGAGATGACCAGTGAGATATACCTGCTGGAACGTGTGCTATGGGTGGGTGTTGTTATCGTGACCAGTGAACTGAGATAAGGCGGAGCTTTACCTAGCATAGACTTATAGATTATGGAATTTTTTTATGTTTATGCTTTTCTAATAACACATTTCTGTAGTCTGTTTGTGCATTTCTATAAACCAATCATTTCTGTGTTCATGCAAGTGACTGATTTAATAAATCCTCACTATCAGTATCTGTAATTTGGCAGTACGCCCAGAACCTTGTTTAGAGAACGGGATATCTCCATTTCAAGGTCCAAACTTCGAGAGAAGAAACCTTGTGAGGTGTTGGTCTGTTACATGCATGACCCAGTATTGGTCTGTCACATGCATGACCCAGTATTGGTCGGTCACATGAATGAAGCAAACATTAATTATGAATGATGAATAAACTAAATCATGCAAATATAACTTGTTAGTATATAAGAGATCTAACGGGACTGCCCCGGGAGAGCTCCTGATCAACATGTGTACTTGGTGCATTAAGTTTATTGGAACCTCTCCAGCGTGCTGACAATAAACAATGATTCATTTAAGATTGACTTTGAGTTTCCCATGTATAGAATTTCCACGGCAACTATTAAGCAAATTTTTACTCCTGAATGTATTTAGGCTTGCCATAACAAAGGGGTTGAATACTTATTGACTCATGACATTTATCACGTCCTGACCAGCAGAGGGTGTAGTTGTGTAGTATTTTGGTCAGGATGTGGCAGAAGATGTCTGTATGTTTGTTCTGGGTTGTATGTTTCTATGTTGGTCTGTGTGGCTCCCGATCAGGGACAGCTGGTTATCGTTGTTCCTGATTGGGAGTCATATATTAGGTGTGTGTTTTTCACTTGGGTTTGTGGGTTGTTGCGCTAGCACTGCTATTATTTTGTATGTATAGCCTGTTAGCCTGTCGTGAGTCGTTCTTGTTTATTGGTTTCCGTGTTTGCGTTATTCTTGATCATTAAAGATGAGTAGCGCCTCGCAGATGCCGTGCTAGAGTGGGCATCCAACCTGGTAGGAGGATGCCTACGCAGCGCGTCTGGTCGCCGGTACGCCTCCTAGGACCAGGCTACCCTGCGCCCGCTCTACGCATGGTAACCATCAAGCCCCTGCATGGCCCAGTTAGCCCTGTACTAGCACCCCGCTCGTACAGGGCTGCTAGTTCCATCCATCCAGGACGGGTTGTGCAGGAGGTGCGATCAAGGCCACCTGTGCGCCTCCATGGCCCAGTTGTTCCAGTTCCCGCCTCTCGTGCTAACCCAGAAGTGAGTATCTCCAGTCTGGCATGACCAGTACCAGCAACCTGGACCAAGCTTCCCATTAGTCAGCCTAGTCCTATTCAGCCTGTTCCCGCTCCTCGCACTAGTCCTGGGGTGCGTGTATCCAGCCTGGTACCTCCTCTACCAGCCCCACGCATCAGGCGTCCAGTGTGTAGTCCAGAGTATCCGGCACCAGTGTGCAGTCCAGAGTATCCGGCACCAGTGTGCAGTCCAGAGTATCCGGCACCAGTGTGCAGTCCAGAGTATCCGGCACCAGTGTGCAGTCCAGAGTATCCGGCACCAGTGTGCAGTCCAGAGTATCCGGCACCAGTGTGCAGTCCAGAGTATCCGGCAACAGTGTCTAGTCCGGAACCGAGGGAGTCTGCCTGGAGGGCAGTAGGCCGGAACCAGAGCCACCTCCAGGATAGGTGGGTTGGGGAGGGGGGGTGTAGCACAGTGCCATCGTTGACGGCAGCCACCCTCCCTTATTGTTTAGGGGGTATTTCTTTTTGTTTTGTTGTGGTATTGGGGATTTTTGTTTCTTTTTAGGTGCATTCGGGGTATGCACCTTGAGGGGGGGGGTACTGTCACGTTCTGACCAGCAGAGGGTGTAGTTGTGTAGTATTTTGGTCAGGATGTGGCAGAAGATGTCTGTATGTTTGTTCTGGGTTGTATGTTTCTATGTTGGTCTGTGTGGCTCCCGATCAGGGACAGCTGGTTATCGTTGTTCCTGATTGGGAGTCATATATTAGGTGTGTGTTTTTCACTTGGGTTTGTGGGTTGTTGCGCTAGCACTGCTATTATTTTGTATGTATAGCCTGTTAGCCTGTCGTGAGTCGTTCTTGTTTATTGTTTTCCGTGTTTGCGTTATTCTTGATCATTAAAGATGAGTATCCACATCCCGCTTGCATTTTGGTCTCATGTTGACGACAAACGTTACACATTTCAGCTTTTCATTATTAATAATTAATTTCTAAAATCATAAATCCACTTTGACATTATGGGTTATTGTGTATGGGTCAGTGACACAAAATCTCAATTTAATAAATTTTTAATTCAGGCTGTAACACAACAAAATGTGAGAAAAGTCATGGGGGTTGTGAATCCCTTCTGAATGCACTCTACATCGTTAGCTGTTAGCTAGCTAGCGAAGTTTAGCCATATTAGCACAGACCTGACATCAGTCAAAACACCTCAAAACAAGATAAAACTAGCTGAGATGAACCACCTACAATGACCCATATGGCAGTTTCATGTTGATAGCTATCTGGCTATCCAGAATCACAACATCACACGTTTTCGTGACTTTGTCAGCTAACCCAACTATACTGCATGGGTTTCCAGAGGGGTTCAAACCAGCAGAATCATGCTTTCTGGATTGTAACCTCTCACAACGATGTAATCTGGATGACATGCTGTTTGGGAGAAAGGGGCTCTGGTTGGTCTAAGAGGAAGAAGGCCTTCAAGGCCAGTCAGAGTCCAGACTGTGAGGAGTTATACTGTAGGACCTGATACCGCAGAGATACATGAAAAGTACTTTCATAGAAAGAACTAAGAACCATTTGTGACTTTGCTTCCCAACTTAACCTTGTATCATAAACTTATCCTGAGTTCATCACTGATCTACATTCACTTGACTTTCCATCGCCTTCCAAAACATAATCATCCCAACCCAAGAATTCATTCATTCATTATTCACGGTATCCAATCAGCAGTAATACGATGGCCCAAATCAAACATTTAACAGCCATCCCCATGGTTTCAAATCAAACAATTAACAGCCATCCCCCATGGTTTCAAATCAAACAATTAACAGCCATCCCCATGGTTTCAAATCAAACAATTAACAGCCATCCCCATGGTTTCAAATCAAACATTTAACAGCCATCCCCATGGTTTCAAATCAAACAATTAACAGCCATCCCCATGGTTTCAAATCAAACAATTAACAGCCATCCCCATGGTTTCAAATCAAACATTTAACAGCCATCCCCATGGTTTCAAATCAAACAATTAACAGCCATTTCCATGGTTTCAAATCAAACGTTTAACAGCCATTCCCATGGTTTCAAATCAAACATTTAACAGCCATTTCCATGGTTTCAAATCAAACATTTAACAGCCATTTCCATGGTTTCAAATCAAACATTTAACAGCCATTTCCATGGTTTCAAATCAAACATTTAACAGCCATTTCCATGGTTTTCCAGACCAGAAGATAAAGGGATGTCAAAGATAGTACAAACACACACAATTCTTCAGCCAGCCTACCTAGGGATGGAAGGTCTCATCACTAATTCAACATCCACTTAGTGGGTCCACACTCTGCAGTTAGAAAGTCAAAGGGAATTATTAGACCTCGACAATTAGCACAGAAACGGTATGTTTTTATGTCTTCCTCTCCATTGATTTTACAAGTGGAAATACATTTGTAACTGGTGTTTTACTAAGTAATGAACAAGATCCAAGCAATCAGAGGGTTGTATGATAATGATAATGATAATGTTCCTCCATTTGAAGAGAGCGAGTTACGTATAGCTTTTAACAAATTAGACATAACGTAAAATAAAGCGAATACAATAAAACCGGTATTAATATTCATGACATCCTGTTGATCATCAATATCTAGGCTCTCAATGATTCCACCCTGGTAAACATTTCATTATCTGAGCTTTTTATTAATGTGTCTGACTGTGTCCGCAGTTGGAATGTATTTAAAATGGACGTTCCAATGTCCACATTAGTATACCACTCACACTCACACCCCGGGACAAGCTAGTGTGGTTATCAGAACTGAGACAATGTGTCCAATAGTTTGAACTTGGAAGTAAATGAACTTACTAATAGGATGTTATTATTCTCTGAATCTTCAGATAGACAAGGACAGACATATCGCTTCTCAGAAGACAACCGTCCATTCCTTTTAAGATGAATCATCTCGACGTTAAAACGGCAATCAGCCAATGAATCAATAGCTAAGCGTTCACTGCGCCCGTTTCGGGTAACAAAGAAACTAAAAGCTGAGGGATGAGGCTGGAGAAATGTAACCACTCTAAAATGAATAGACAAAGCTATGGATGCCAGGACTGACCGAGCATGGTATCAAATAAAATGTTATTAGTCACATGCGCCCGAATACAACAGGTGTAGTAGACCTTACAGTGAAATGCTTACTTATGAGCCCCTAACCAACACTGCAGTTTAAAAAAATACAGATAAGAATAAGAAATAAGGTAAGTAATAAAAGTAACAAGTATCAACATCAACATTATAGTTAAAAACATTTTTTTAGGGTATGTAGTGTTTGTTTACGTTGACATTGTTTCCAAACATTAGAGTAAAACAAGCGTATATTTTGGGTTCTGATGGGGGACGACAGCTGAACTGAGCTCATGAGGCATTTATAAATAATATTCTTCAAGAATAAATTGGTACGTATCATTCATTTAGAAGTCCAAAAATTTTCGTAGCAACTGCAGATTGCCCCTGTAAGAGAGGCACAGCACAGTCTGTAAGAGAGGAACAGTCTGTAAGAGAGGAACAGTCTGTAAGAGAGGAACAGTCTGTAAGAGAGGAACAGTCTGTAAGAGAGACAGAGGCACGGAGGAGACAGAGACACGGAGGAGACAGAGACACGGAGGAGACAGAGACACGGAGGAGACAGAGACACGGAGGAGACAGAGGCACGGAGGAGACAGAGACACGGAGGAGACAGAGACATGGAGGAGGCAGAGGCACGGAGGAGACAGAGACACGGAGGAGGCAGAGACATGGAGGAGACAGAGACAGAGACACAGAGGAGACAGCGACATGGAGGAGACAGCGACATGGAGGAGACAGAGACATGGAGGAGGCAGAGACAGAGACATGGAGGGGACAGAGGCACAGAGGAGTCAGCAGGAGACAGCATTCGGAATGTATTCAGACCCCTTGACTTTTTTCCACATTTTGTTACATTACAGCCTTATTCTAAAACAATACAGATGGTTTGGGTAGCCAATGTGTGGGGGCACTGGTTAGTTGGGCAAATTGAGGTAATATGTACATGAATGTATATTAAAGGGACTATGCATAGATGATTAACAGAGAATAGCAGCAGTGTAAAAGAGGGGTTGGGGGGGCACAATGCAAATAGTCCACAATGTAAATAGCCATTTGATTAGATGTTCAGGAGTCTTATGGCTTGGGGGTAGAAGCTGTTGAGAAGCCTTTTGAACCTAGACTTGGCACTCCGGTACCACTTGCCTTGCGGTAGCAGAGAGAACAGTCTATGACTGTGGTGGTTGGGGTCTTTGACAATTTTTAGGGCCTTCCTCTGACACCGCCTGGTATAGAGGTCCTGGATGGCAGGCAGCTTAGCCCCAGTGATGTACTGGGCCATACCCACTACCCTCTCAACCTGCTCCACTACAGCCCCGTCGATGAGAATGGGGGCGTGCTCGGTCCCATTCATCTCCTTTGTCTTGATTATGTTGAGGGATAGGTTGTTATTCTGGCACCACCCAGCCAGGTCTCTGACCTCCTCCCTATAGGCTGTCTCGTTGTTGTCGGTGATCAGGCCTACCGCTGTTATGTTGTCAGCAAACTTAATGATGGTGTTGGAGTCGTGCCTGGCCATGCAGTCGTGGGTGAACAGGGGGTACAGGAGCAGACTGAGCACGCACCCCTGAGGGGCCCTCAGCGTGGCAGATGTGTTGCTACCTACCCTCACCACCTGGGGGACGGCCCATCAGGAAGTCCAGGATCCAGTTGCAGAGGGAGGCGTTTAGATCCTTAGCTTATTGGAAATTGTTTTCTGAGGTCTTGGCTGATTTCTTTTGATTTTCCCATGATGTCAAGCAAAGAGGCACTGAGTTTGAAGGTAGGCCACAGGTACACCTCCAATTGACTCAAATTATGTCAATTAGCCTATCAGAAGCTTTTAAAGCCATGACCTAATTTTCTGGAATTTTCCAAGCTGTTTAAAGGCACAGTCAACTTAGTGTATGTAAACTTCTGACCCACTGGAATTGTGATACAGTGAATTATAAGTGAAATAATCTGTCTGTAAACAATTGTTGGAAAATTGACTTGTGTCATGCACAAAGTAGATGTCCTAAAGGACTTGCCAAAACTATAGTTTGTTAACAAGACATTTGTGGAGTGGTTGAAAAACAAGTTTAATGACTCCAATTGTATATCTTTCTCTCTCTCTCTCTCTCTTTCCATCCCTATCTCTCCCTAAACACCAAAGAGTGCATAGAGAAGTCACAGGAGGGGCAAAGCAAAGAGGGATGTCCATTATCGTCTCTCCTGTCTACAGATCACACACACTGCTGAGAACTCTCCTGTCTACAGATCACACACACACCGCTGAGAGCTCTCCTGTCTACAGATCACACACACACCGCTGAGAGCTCTCCTGTCTACAGATCACACACACACCGCTGAGAGCTCTCCTGTCTACAGATCACACACACCGCTGAGAACTCTCCTGTCTACAGATCACACACACCGCTGAGAACTCTCCTGTCTACAGATCACACACACCGCTGAGAACTCTCCTGTCTACAGATCACACACACCGCTGAGAACTCTCCTGTCTACAGATCACACACACACCTGAGAGCTCTCCTGTCTACAGATCACACACACACCGCTGAGAGCTCTCCTGTCTACAGATCACACACACTGCTGAGAGCTCTCCCATTGAACAACAGATACAATTAGAATGGCAGTTATTTAGGTGTTTGACTGGTGAATAACGCTCCTTCTGCTCTCCACGGATCTCTATGTCTCACAGTATTGGGGTCATTTATTTATACTGTCTTCCCTTGTCTCTCCTCAGCCTATCCTCAGAAGACATGGTTCTTGGCAAACAGGACTGAACGGACATACAGTATAGAAACAAAAAGTATTAAAAAAACAGTGATTATATTTTTCGCTTTACTGTATGTCAAATCAAATTGACTGAAATGTGCATTAGTCTGCAGAAATGAAGGCTAAATCACTACAACATTAATGTACTGCACCTGAACGATTCTTGTGCGATACTTAGACATTTCAAGACATCTGTCCATTGCATGTAGGCTACTGCTGCCCGCTCTTCAGTGATGACAAGGATAAGATGGAAAAATTGCTAATGGCTGTTGGCTCTCCAAATGGAGGATGATGCTTGATGACTGTTGATGAGGGGAGAGGAAAAACAACGCCCTGAAGCCATGTCACCATGGTAACCATTGACGGCTGTGTGGTTGTGTCTGTTGTTTTTCATTCCTCTCTTCCGTTCGGTTGTGATGTAGGAGATGAAGAATTGTTGGAATAGGGGTGGCATGGAGAGAAGAGGAACAGAATACTGATTGGCCAGGTTCTGAGACAATTAAAACAGTTTATTATATTTTATATGGTGGCATGGAGGAGAGGAGGGTTCAAATACTATTTAAGGGCCTCCCGAGTGGCACAGTGATCTAAGGCACTGCATCGCAGTGCTTGAGACGTCACTACAGACCCGGGTTCGATCGCAGGCTGTGTCACAGCCGGCTGTGACCGGGAGACCCATAATCAAAAATTAGTGTGGCTTGGGAGGATCGTGTTTCGGAGGACACATGGCTCTCGACCTTCACCTCTCCCGAGTCCGTAGGGGAGTTGCACCGATGGGGCAAGATTGTAACTACCAATTGGATATCACAAAATTGGGGAGAAAAAGAGGTAAAAAATATATATATGCTATGTCAAATGATTTCAAATACTTTATCTGGGCTTGACTGTTCAATGGAACCACTAGAATAATCCCAAAGAGTGCAAACCCCACCCTCTGACGCTCCAGGCAGTTTAGAGCGACCGCTAAACGTATTTGAAAGTGACTTCCTGTGTGGCTCAGTTGGTAGAGCATGGTGTGTGCAACGCCAGGGTTGTGGGTTCGATTCCCACGGGGGACCAGTTATTTTTTTTATTTTTTTTTTAATTAAAAAATAATAAATAATGCATGAAATGAAATGTATGAAATGTATGCATTCACTACTGTAAGTCGCTCTGGATAAGAGCGTCTGCTAAATGACTAAAATGTAAATGTAAAAAATGAAAGACTTCAAATAGTAATTGAACCCAGGCCTGCACTTTACTGACACAGGTTGATGATGTCACTGTCATGCATCTAAAGGGTTTGTTATTTCTTTTCCAATGTACGGTTCTTTTGATGGTCAACTGAAAAGGAAAAAATGGAAGAAAGAGATCTGAAGTGTTTGTTATTCATTTAATTTTCCTAGCATCTTATCCAGAATCCTGCAGGTGGTTGATATACACTACCTGACCAAAAGCATATGGACACCTGCTCATCGAACATCTCATTCCAAAATCCTGGGCATTAATATGGAGTTGGTCCCCCCCCTCCCTTTGCTGTGATAACAGCCTCCAGATGGTGGAACATTGCTTCGGGGACTTGCTTCCATTCAGCCACAAGAGCATTAGTGAGGTCGGGCACTGATGTTGGGTGATGAGGCCTGGCTCGCAGTCGGCGTTCCAATTCATCCACAAGGTGTTTGATGGGGTCAAGTTCTTCCACGCCATTCTCAACAAACCATTTCTCTATGGACTTTGCTTTGTGCATGGGGGCATTGTCATGCTGAAACAGGAAAGTCCTTCCCCAAGCTGTTGCCATCGTCATAGAATCGTCTAGAATGTCATTGTATGCTGTAATATTTCCCTTCACTCGAACAAAGGGGCCTGGCCCGAACCATGAAAAAACAGCCCCAGAACAAACTTTACAGTTGGCACTACGCATTGGGGCAGGTAGCGTTCTCTTGGCATCCGCCAAACCCAGATTTGTCCGTCGGACTGCCAGATGGTGAAGCGTGATTCATCAATCCAGAGAACGCTTTTCCACTGCTCCAGAGTCCAATGGCGGTGAGATTTACACCACTCCAGTCGACACTTGGCATTGCAGTCAATTCATCATGGTGATCTTAGGCTTGTGTGCGGCTGCTTGGCCATGGAAACCCAATTCATGAAGCTCCCGACGAACAGTTCTTGTGCTGACGTTGCTTCCAGAGATAATTTGGAACTCTGTAGTGAACGTTGCAACCGAGGACAGACGATTTTTATGTGCTTCAGCAGTCAGCGGTCCCGTTCTGTGAGGTTGTGTGGCCTACCACTTCGTGGCTAAGCCGTTGTTGCTCCTAGACGTTTCCACTTCACAATAACAGCACTTACAATTTACCAGGCAACTCAAGCAGGGCAGAAATTTGACGAACTGACTTGTTGGAAAGGTGGCATCCTATGACAGTGCCACGTTGAAAGTCACTGAGCTCTTCAGTATGGGCCATTCTTCTGACAGTGTTTGTCTATGGAGATTGCATGATTGTGTACTCGATTTTATACACCTGTCAGCAATGGTTGTGGCTGAAATAGCCGAATCCACTGATTTGAAGGGGCGTCTACATACTTTTGTATATATAGTGTATTTACTTGTACAAAACATCAATTAGCTCAAACAGGCACACACACACACACACACACACAGACAGACAGACAGAGAGAGAGAGGTAGTGAGCTCATGAGGCTCCTGAGTTCATCTGCAAAAATATAGAATTTGAGTTGGATACATGCAGATAAACTTTAATTATTTTGCAAGGACTTATACAGGATACAAACCTCAATATCAAAACCTTCAATCCAAATCAAAATTCCAGATCTACATTTTTTTATTTAACTAGGCAAGTCAGTTAAGAAAAAATGGTATTTTCAATGACAGCCTACCCCAGAAGATGCTGGGCCAATTGTGCACCGCCGTATGGGGATCCCATTCATGGCCTGCTGTGATACAGCCTGAAATTGAACCAGGGTCTGTAGTGACACCTCTAGCACTAAGAAGCAGTGCCTTAGACCACTGGGGAGCCCAGACCTAAAACCTTGATTTTGGACTAAATGACCTGATTGGATTTTTACTACCAAGGACTATCAAGAAAAAACCCTCTGACAAACCAAAAACCTGCAGAAGAAACACAGGGGAACCTGGAAATACCATCCAACACAACACTGAGAGAGTAACATTCAGTCTGAACCGACAGTAATCTCTAGGTCATATTGTGATATAAAGCTATAAAATAAGTATACTAAGCTACCAAGCTGCTAGGACAGAACTGACCTGGCTGCAAAGTGTGAAACTTTTTGAGCCTAGCAATGGCAGGAGAGTTTTACCCCCTGTCAGCTCCCCTGATAGCTCTCTTGACAACCCCCACATATCCACTAAGGACACAGCCAGAGATTGTGCTCCTCATTGACTCAAATGGAAAATACAATCAAGAGGATAAACTTTTTTCCAAACACAAAGTGGCTAAACTCTGGTGCCCAAACACTAGGCATGCCCTGGAGCTGTTGTCTGAGGACAGACTAGGATGCCCAAGCCACATCATAATTCACACGAGCACAAATGACCTAAGGGCCAAGCAGGAAAGGGGGGCCACAGCGCTCAAGGGAGTGATTGAAAAAGCTTCTTCTACTTTCCCCAACGCACAAGCGGTTATCTCCACCCTGCTACCATACAGCGGGTGAATGCAAGCATTTCACGAGACTGTGCCTCAAAACCAAATGTTTTCCTGGCCCACCACTCCACCCTGGACTTGAAGAGCCTTTACGACCAGGTCCACCTCTACAAAGCAGAAATCCCAACTTTTACTCTCAACCGTAGCAACAGCACCGCACACAGGAGCAACAGAGCGACGGACACCCCGCCCAGACCAGCGAGACCCGCTCCTGAAGGACCTGCACCGATAGAACCCACGCCAAGAGGACCTACACCCAGACCATAGCATCACCAGCCACACCACAACCAGCTAAGACAACTCCAAGCAAACCCTGGCCACACCCTATATAGGCCCCCCCATATCAGACCTATGCCCCTTCTTCCCACCCCATACCCCCCACCACTGCGGCAAGGACCTCAACATGACAGCAGGACATATGCCCAGGCTGTGAGCAGAGAAACAGGCCCAGCCCCCACTATTACACCCGCCCAAGCCCCATCCTGCGACCTAAGAGGTATTTATCAGATGCTCAACATGTGATGGTGCTCACACCTACTGTGATGGTCCGGGCCTAAACCACACAAACAACACTAGACACTATGGAACACAAATATTTTACTATCTCATTCTGTAATATGCAAGGTCTGATGTGATCTGCCTTTGGCCTAAAGAGCAGGAGCCCAGACTTCATCAAATAAATTGGAAATACAGAAATGTTCATCTTACAAGAAACATAGTATAAAGAAGACGGACCCCAACAGACAAAAATGTCCTCACGTGTGCTACCTATATCCACCCAATAGAATACCCATACTTTAAGGATGACAGCTTCTCCATCCTAGAGGGGAGATCAACAATTTCCAGGCCCAGGGACATGTGCTAGTCTGTGGCGACCTAAATTCCAGAACTGGACAAGAACCTGACACCCTCAGCACACAGGGGGACAAACACCTACCTGGAGGTGACAGCATTCCCTCCCCAAATGCCCCCCTACTACGGCAACATAACCAACAAAAATGGGTCACAACTCCGGAAGCTCTGTATGTACATAGTCAATGATAGGCTTTGAGGAGACTCCTTTGGTAGGTACACCTACAGCTCATCTCTTGACAGTAGTACTGTTGACTACTTTATTTTACTAGGCAAGTTTGTTAAGAACAAATCTTTATTTTCAATGATGGCCTAGGAACAGTGGGTTAACCACCTTGTTCAGGGGAAGAATGACAGATTTCTCCCTTGTCAGCTTGGGGATTTGATTTTGCAACGTTTCGGTGACAAGTCCAACAGCTCTAACCACTAGGGTACCTGCCGCACCACTTAACTCAACCCAGAGTCTCTTCGATGGGGGTGTCAATGGACTGACTGAACTATCAGATCACAGCAAAATCACAGACTACTTGAACAGAGCAATACTCAATCATGAGGCATCAAAGCCAAAGGAACTGAATAATATTAGGAACTGATATAGATGGAAGGAGAGTAGTGTGGAAGCCTACCAAAAAACAATTAGGCAACAACAAATTCAACCCTTTCTAGACATTTTCCCAGACAAAATGTTTCACTGTTATAGTGAAGGTGTAAACCTGGCAGTAGAAAACCTAAACAGTATATTTGACCTCTCATCTTCCCTTTCAAATCTAAAAATGTCAAGCAGACAACCTAAGAAAATGAACAACAATGACAAATGGTTTGAAGAAGAATGCAATAACCTAAGAAATAAATTGAGAAACCTGTCTAAACAAAAACATAGAGGCCCGGAAAACCTGAGTCTCCTCCTTCACTATGGTGAATCACTAAAACAATACAGAGATACACGTCAGAAATCAGCTCAACGTAATTGAAGAATCCATAGAATTTAACCACTTCTGGGAAAATTAAAAAAAAACTCTAAACAAACAACAAGAAGAGTTATCTATCCAAAACAGAAATGTGTGGATAAACCACTTCTCCAATCTTTTTGGCTCTATAACAACGAACAAACAGCAAAAACATATATCCACTGGATTCTCCATTTACCCTGAATGAACTACAGGACAAAATACAAACCTTCCAACCCCAAAAAGCCTGTGGTGTTGATGGTATCCTAAATGAAATGATAAAATACACAGACCACAAATTCCAATTGGCTATACTTAAACTTTTTAACATCGTCCTCAGCACTGGCATCTTTCCCCAATATTTGGAACGAAGTACTGATCACCCCAATCCACAAAAGTGGAGACAAATTTGACCCCAATAACTACCGGGGGATATGCGTCAACAGCAACCTTGGGAAAATGCTCTATATTATCATTAACAGCAGACTAGTTCATTTTCTCAGCGAAAACCATGTACTGAGCAAATGTCAGATTAGCTTTTTACCAAAGTACCGTACGACAGAGCACGTATTCACCCAGAACACCCTAATTTGACAAACAAACAAATCAAAATATTTTTTATATTTTAGATTCTTCAAAGTAGCCATCCTTTGCCTTGATGACAGCTTTGCACACTCTAGGATCTGGCAAAAAATACTTGAATCAGTTATAGAACCCATTGCCCTTTATAGTTGTGAGGTGTTGGGTCTGCTCACCAACCAATAATTCACAAAATGGGACAAACAACAAATCGAGACTCTGCATGCAGAATTCTGCAAAAATATCCTGTATACAACATAAAGCACCAAATAATGCATGCAGAGTAGAATTAGGCCGATACCCGCTAATTATCAAAATACAGAAAAGAGCTGTTAAATTTTACAACCACCTAAAAGGAAGCGATTCCCAAACCTTCCATAACAAATCCATCAACTACAGAGAGATGAACCTGGAGAAGAGTCCCTTAAGCAAGCTGGTCCTGGTGCTCTGTTCACAAACACATCACACAGAGCCCCAGGACAGCAACACAATTAGACCCAACCAAATCATGAGAAAACTAAAAGATAATTACTTGGCACATTGGAAAGAATTTACAAAAAACAGAACATTTGGCCCTAAACAGAATACCTGACCACTGTGACTGACCCAAAATGAAGGAAATCTTTGACTATGCACAGATTCAGTAAGCATATCCTTGCTATTGAGAAAGGCCGCCGAAGGCTGACCTGACACTATGGTATTGGGTGAAATGCCATAGTGTCCAATCACAGCAGCAAGATGTAGAAGAAGAAGACATGCTACAAGAAAAGGGCAACCAGTAAAGAACAAACACCACTGTGAATACAACCTATATTTATGATAATTTATTTAAGCGAAGGTCTAAGGATGCAAAGTAAGAGTTTAATACACACACACACACACACACACACACACACACACACACACACACACACACACACACACACACACACACACACACACACACACACACACACACACACACACGTTATGAAGATGTCTGTGGTCTTCCAGGGGTTAAACCCATCTGTCCACTCTTGTGACCCAGCTGTGACTGGGGCTGCAGGCAGAACAGATGAGCACTTGGAAACTGTGTTTGATATCGCCACGACAACCCTCTTTGGGAAGGGGGAGTGGAAAGGTTGCGGGGGGGGGGGGTGGGGGGGTAAAAATACGTCAAAAAAAATGAGGAAAAACATTGAATGAAATGAAAGCGAGTAATAAGGGATGACAGGCAGAGTAACCCCGACAGGCTGTGTCCCAAATAGCACCCATTTCCCTATATAGTAGGGGTGACCCGGGTTGGTTGTCTCATTGGGTTTGGTTGTCACAGTGGTAATTAGTCCCAATCTAAATGATGCTGTGTAATATAATAATTTTTTCTTTTTTTTCTTTTTACTTTTGCCCATTTTTCTCCCCAATTGGTAGTCACCATCTTGTCCCATCGCTGCAACTTCCGTACGGTCGAAAGGTCGAAAGCCGTACGTCCTCCGAAACACGACCCTGCCAAGCCGCACTGCTTCTTGACACACTGCTCGCTTAACCCGGAAGCCAGCCGCACAAATGTGTCGGAGGAAACACTGTACAGCTGGTGGCCGAAGTCAGCTTGCATGTGCCCGGCCCCCCACAAGGAGTCGATAGAGCTAGATGACACAAGGACATCCCAGCCGACCAAACCCTGCCCTAACCCGGACGACGCTCGGCCAACTATGCGCCTTCTCATGGGTCTCCCGGTCGTGGCCGGCTGCAACACCGCCTGGGATCGAACCCGGGTCTGCAGTGACTCGTCTAGCACTGCAATGCACTTTCTCATGGGTCTCCCGGTCGAGGCCGGCTGCAAAACCGCCTGGGATCGAACCCGGGTCTGCAGTGACTCCTCTAGCACTGCAATGCACCTTCTCATGGGTCTCCCGGTCGAGGCCGGCTGCAACACAGCCTGGGATCGAATCCGGGTCTGCGGTGACTTAGACCCTGTCTAATACTTTAAAGTATGTGAATTATTTGAACGAACTCATCCACCTGGTCAATTCGCATGACAAAACACTGAGGGGGATTTCTGTGTTTTTTCAAAAGTGAAAGTAAAAAATATATAATAATAATTATAATTATTATTATTGTTATTATTATTTATTATACTTTTATTAAATAAAGAATCTCAAAGCACTTTAAAGTGGGAAAAAATACATGCAATTTTGAAAAACCAAAATAAATAGTTGAATAGATGGACGATCGAGGCAGGCAGAGTAGTTCATCCATGGATTGAACACTCTTTTCATGCCACTTTGATACAAAGGGAATTTCGTAGCAGGTTAGGAGAGCATTTTTCGCTAACCCTAACCCTTTTCCTAACCTTAACCTCAGTGTCCAAACCTGCTATGTTATTTCTCCTAACCTGCTATGATAAAGTCACTTTGGTATCGAAGTGGCATGAAAAGTGTTTTCCCTGAGCAGTCAGTGCCTGGGGGAAGGCTAGAGAAGAGGTATATACTATATTATTAGTGAGGCTTGAGAAAGCAGCAACGACACCATAAATATTGTCCAAATTATTTCAGACTTTTTATTCTTATTCTTTGGAAAGCTACTTCTTTAAGATTGAAACGACCATTCAAACTTTAAAATGTGTACACTTGTCTGGAATAGTGTACTCGCATACAACTTTTTGATATCTTTTATACTTTTTTAACTATTAAACTTGCTGTCCTTTTTTGGGATTTCCTCAACATTCTAAAGGGCCAATTGTGACATCGTGACTTCCAACATTCTATTCTATTCACTGTAAACAATGTGACTTTGACCACAAGTTAGACAAAAACTTAGAGTGTATGACTTCTTGGTGTACTTCTTTGCAATTCAAATCTGGAATCAGAACAGGAATAGCTTCTGCCAATCTAACGATACAGCTGTTTTAGTAACCTCATAAAACAAATCATTCCCAAACTTTTTACAAACAACTGAAACACTTTCCCAGAAATGTACTAAACAAAAATGTAGAGGGTATGTCATTTTGGTCTACTTCTCTGGTATTCAACACTGGAATCAGAATAGACTTATCTTCTACCAATCAAAAATGACAGCTGTTTTAGTAGCCGCATCAACTACTTTTCGTCCCAACTTTGACCACAACTGATATTTTTACCACTTTCCCAAAGACGGGATGACATCTGTCGTGGAAATTCAGTACTGAGAGACTTGGTCATTTCTTCAAACAATCATCATTATTTAATATCGATTAATTATGCAATAATGAGGCTGGTCGACCCCCCCCACCCTTGAGTGTTGGACCGAGTAACCTAACCTTTACACAAATGCAGAGTATTTACTATCTCTAATAAAACACCTTCTTGTCTCTGTAATGGAGTCTTTAACCCATTTGTCAGCTCAAGCCATCTCCAGTGACCATCTGCAGGAAACTAGAGTGGAGACCATGAAAACACAGACACTAACAGGATAGAAATGTCTTATTATTAGTCAAATATTAATTGTTAACCATTAATATCAAATAAACCAGGTAAATATGTCAATATCTACTTCTCTGCTATTAAAATCTGGAATCAGAACAGATTTTTTTATCCAATCAAGAGGTGCATTGAATTAACTGCCATGGAACTTTTCAGAACTTTCAGATTATAACAGTGGGGAAGCACATATCACTTACTAAAGCAATTGTACATGAGAGGGCATGTTAAACAACTTCTTTAGCACGGCTGTGCTCCGGTCATAGGTACGAGGCGAAGACGAGTACCGTAGATTAGCACAGCCGTGCTAAAAAAGTTGTTTTGCACAACCCCGAGTGTAAAATTGCTTTTCTACGGGTTACCAATTAAATAAAAAACTTTATTTTTGTCACGACTTCCACCGAAGTCGGTCCCTCTCCTTGTTCGGGCGGTGTTCGGCGGTCGACGTCACCGACCTTCTAGCCATCACTGATCCATTTTTCATTTTCCATTGGTATTGTCTTGTCTTCCTTCACACCTGGTTCCAATCCCATCGATTACATGTTGTGTATTTAACCCTCTGTTTCTCCTCATGTCCTTGTCGGAGATTGTTTGATTGTATGTTTGTGTATTATGTGTTGGTGCGCGACGGGTTTTGTACCCACTTTTTCTTATTTTGTAATTTTGGTTTTGGAGTTTTGTGAAGCACTGATTAAACAACTCCGTTTATAGCAAGTTCGATTCTCCTGCACCTGACTTCCCTGCCACCAACACGCACCCATTACAATTTTGATAAATGTATTCATAGGCTACTATTTCATCCCTCAAAGAAAATATAAATATAGATAGAAATATAGGCCTAGTCCTGACACATCTATGGTTGCTGTTAGGTTGCCAGAGATGCAACTCAGTCATTAAGTCTTTTTGTTCTATATCTATGGACACGACCTAGCCGTTCAGTCTTTTTGATCTATATCTATGGACACGACCTAGCCGTTCAGTCTTTTTGATCTATATCTATGGACACGACCTAACCGTTCAGTCTTTTTGATCTATATCTATGGACACGACCTAGCCGTTCAGTCTTTTTGATCTATATCTATGGACACGACCTAGCCGTTCAGTCTTTTTGATCTATATCTATGGACACGACCTAGCCGTTCAGTCTTTTTGATCTATATCTATGGACACGACCTAGCCGTTCAGTCTTTTTGATCTATATCTATGGACACGACCTAACCGTTCAGTCTTTTTGATCTATATCTATGGACACGACCTAGCCGTTCAGTCTTTTTGTTCTGTTGCCATGCTGGCTGGCAACATTCTTATCCCTTGTTTGCCAGCTATCCAACTACGGCTAACCCAGTCAAACTGTGCAGATAGAATAACAGAAAAGTAGCTGCATTTCATTTCGTTCGACTAGTTTTTTCTAGTGACATTTCTTTGTATACATGCATATGCATGCTAATTCATGATTTTGTCTGGCTGAGAAAAGCTGTCAGTCTCGTCCGGACACGTTAATTCTCAATAGCAAAGTGTCAATATTGACACATACCTTATTTATATAAGTATTCAGACCCTTTGCTATGAGATCAAAATTGATCTCAGGTGCATCCTGTTTCCATTGATCATCCTTGAGATGTTTCTACAACTTCATTGGAGTCCACCTGTGGTAAATTCTATTGACTGGACATGATTTGGAGAGGCACACACCTGTCTATATTAGGTCCTACAGTTGACAGTGCATGTCAGAGCAAAAACCAAATCATGAGGTCGAAGGAATTGCCCGTAGAGCTCCGATACATGATTGTGTCCAAGCACAGATCTGGGGAAGGGTTCCAAAAAATGTCTGCAGCATTGAAGGTCCCCAAGAACACAGTGGCCTCCATAATTTTTAAATGGAAGAAGTTTGGAACCACCAAGACTTTTCCTAGAGCTGGCCGCCCGGCCAAACTGAGCCATCGGGTGAAAAGGGCCTTGGTCAGGGAGCTGACCAAGAACCCGATGTTCACTCTGACAGAGCTCCAGAGTTTCTATGTGGAGATGGGAGAACCTTCCAGAAGGACAACCATCTCTGCGGCACTCCACCATTCAGGCCTTTATGGTAGTGGCCAGACGGAAGATTTATTCAGTGAAAGGCACATGACAGCCTGCTTGGAGTTTACCAAAAGACACCTAAATACTCTCAGACTATGAGAAACAAGATTCTCTGGTCTGATGAAACCAAGATTGAACTCTTTGGCTTGAGTGCCAAGCTTCACGTCTGGAAGAAACCTGGCACGGTAAAGTATGGGGGTGGAGGCATCATGCTGTGGGGACTAGGAGACTAATCAGGATCGAGGCAAAGATAAACGGAGCAAAGTACAGAGAGATCCTTGATGAAAACCTGCTCCAGATCACTTAGGACCTCAGACTGGAACAAAGGTTCACCTTTCAACAGGACAATGACCCTAAGCACACAGCCAAGACAATGTAGGAGTGACTTTGGGACAAGTCTCTTAATGTCCTTGAGTGGCCGAGCCAGAGCCCAGACTTGAAACCGATCGAACATCTCTGGAGAGATCTGAAAATAGCTGTGCAGCGACACTCCCCATCCAACCTGACAGAGCTTGAGAGGATCTGCAGAGAAGAACGGGAGAAACTCGCCAAAAACAGGTGTGCCAAGCTTGTAGAGTCATACCCAAGAAGACTCAAGGCTTTAATCGCTGCCAATGGTGTTTCAACAAAGTACTGAGTAAAGGATCTGAATACTTATGTAAATGTGATATTTAAGTTTTTTATTTTTAATAAATTAGCAAAAAATTTCAAAAAAACAGTTTTTAATTTGTAATTATGGGGTATTGTGATGTCATTATGGGTTATTGTGATGTCATTATGGGGTATTGTGTGTAGATTGATGAGGAAAAAAACAATTTGATCCATTTTAGAATAAGGCTGTAACGTAACACAATGTGGAAAAAGTCAAGGGGTCTGAATACTTTCCAAATGCACTGTATATTAGACTTTTTTTTTAACACTGACAAACTTTTAAACTTCTTCCACTAGATGAACCATCATATTTCACTCCCTAAATGACAGCCTAAAACTTTTATAATTCCTTTTGAGTGAAAGTCTACTCGTCTAAATGTGGTTATTTGTGATCTAACTTCCACACATTCCAAAGTAATATCTTTGAAATTGTCTATCAAAGTAATCAGATATTTTTATATATTTAACTTTGACTATATTTCACCTCCTCACTTAATAAGTAAAACGTTTGAAACTTTTTCCACTACCATGAAAATACTTGTTACATGCAAGTAACACAACTGGGGATGGTTGTCACAATCCAATTGCCTGATGACTTTACGCTGAATTTAATTCCGCTGCTCTATGAATTACTCGATACACTCAGTCTAAATCAGCCATAGTAGAAGTAACTTATGTGACATAAAAACGATGGGCGTTGTGCAAAACAAATTCATCAGCGATTGGATTGTCTCTAACAAATCTAACCAATCAGAGAGTATCAAAGTTGATTATTATCATGTAAGCCATCTCTGACCCAACCCATCGGTTTCTACACCATCATGAGGTGGAGTCAGGTGCACAGCCGTACATCGGGGTTAAACTAGCATCTGTTTTACTTTCAAATACTTAAGCTGCGTTTGATTGAGCTTACATGAAGCAATGGAACCAATGGAATAGTCCCGAAAGTGCAAACCCTCGCTAAATCTAGAACTCCGGGCAGGCTGATTTCAAATAGTATTTGAACTCGACAGGTCTACCTGCTACATCACAGACTGGATTCAGGTGTACAGCATCATCAGCTGGAGATTATTTCCCTTCTTTGTTTAGGTACAGCCGGTCAGAAAATGAGGCATTCAACAGCACGAATCACACAGGTGGATAATTATAACGTAAATCATGGGTGAAATGAACTCTGGGATGTTTCCTATACACTGTGATGATAACAGGTGGTACTTCATGATGGAACATGTGATATATCGTGTGTACATACACATATAAACATAGAGAGTAAATTATTGTGCGTACACATGCTGCCATTAAGGACAAATGTACTCATACAAGGTGCTGGATATACACTTTCACAGGATCTCCTACAAGGATGGGTTCTATGCTTAGACGTGAGGAATAACACGGTAAACTGCAAGAAGAAGAGGACTTACACAATCAAAAAGGTAGCAGTGAAGCGACAAATCATTAAGGCTTGATTAAAACCAACCACACAAATTCCCATCTACAAGCAGTAGCCTACATTCATGTTTTCAGAAGCCTTTGTTATGACAATACGATACATTTGAATATGAATGGAAGAGTGATTGCATACAGAAATAATGAAATGGTTCTTTTATTTTCTATCTTCAGGCCTTTTCATGTGGATGGAAGATGGAGGAATAACACAAACAGCTGATCTCTAGGTGGAGGATGTGTTGGATATATAACAGATACAGCTGATCTCTAGGTGGAGGATGTGTTGGATATATAACAGATACAGCTGATATCTAGGTGGAGGATGTGTTGGATATATAACAGATACAGCTGATATCTAGGTGGAGGAAGTGTTGGATATATAACAGATACAGCTGATATCTAGATGGAGAATGTGTTGGATATATAACATATACAGCTGATCTCTAGGTGGAGGATGTGTTGGATATATAACAGATACAGCTGATATC